>NC_056466.1:35824917-35922938 GCF_008729295.1 Plectropomus leopardus
TTGAGTGATTTTAAATTATTTGACATGTTGGGTCCAACATTGTTATTAAATGTATCTTGAGAATTTTGTCATGATTGGACAAACAATTTCTAAATATTAGCCTGGTTTGAGTTTGCCACGCCCTTTTATGCATTTCCTGCATCCCCTAGTGGTCAATTTTAATAAAAATTTCAGGGTATTTTCTGGATACTTAGTGGACATATACTGCAAATTTGTGATGACTGGCCTAAAAGTATAGGTCTATTTATATGCTGAGCCACAGCCCCCTTTTAAACTTAATTGGACTTAAATGTCTTCAAAAAAGCTTTGTTCAATAATGATCGACACAAACTCTGGTACAAATTTGACCTAAAGTTTAGGGGGCCTGTCAATTTTTTTAAAATAATTTTTTTATTGCTGATGTTACTGCACTCCCTATCATTTGACATATGCTACAAGTTTTGTAATGATTGGACAAACAATTTCAGTTTTACAGTCTATATTGTGCTATGCCACGCCCATTAGTGAAGCTTATAGCAGAGTTTCAGGAGCAGGACCACACCTCTACCGCACCTCAACCGCGCCTCTTCCGGCTTAAATACCCTCCTAACCCGATCTCCCCCTTTCGTTCTCGTTATTCTGCACAGCGCGTACCGACACACCACGTAGCGTTTCGCTCTCAGTCGGCTGCGGTTCGCTCACTCGCCCCTATTATGGATTCTGTCTCTCTGTCCCCATCGGATGATAACCTTCGGTCGAAGCCGTGACGATGGCCCTCGCTGTCTCCATCTGGCCGTGCAGGCGTCCTCAGGGTCCGACGCCGACAACTTCTCTGCCGCATCCGTGCCGGAGACACCGACTTCGGCAGCGCAACCGGCCGCCGGCCCCTCGGTTGCCTCCATGGTCCATGTTCCACCCGGCTCCTCTCTGCTCACCATCCAGATGTACGGCTCGGCCGATGGTTCCTCTGCATCTCCTGGTCCGCCACCCTCAGCGGAAAGACGAGGACGCGGTCGCCCCCGTGCAGCCCTGCGCCGCTGCGGTTCTCCTACTCCATCGCAGCGGAGGATGGTGGCGGCTTCCCGCCGTTGTCTCGACTCTGCCGGCTCGGCGGCCAGATGGAGACGGCGAGCGCTGGAGCGCCGTGTGGAGCGCGGAGTCACCACGCTCCAGCGAGGTCTCCCGATTGCCAGCCGCCTTCTTTGCAGACGGGGAATAACGTTTGGCAGAACTGACAACAAGCTTATTGACATCCTGACATCCGAGCGCTGCTCTGTCAGCATCGGCGCTCTTCCGGGTGACGTCATCGCGGCGGCTCCCGTCGTGCGCCATGACGTCAGCACCTCTGTTAAAGGGCCGGTTCGTCTTCAACCACTTCGGCGGCGGCCGTGCTGAATAGGAAGTGGGGACATGCTGCCACGGGCATCTCGAGTCAAGTCTAGTCAAGTCAATTTTATTCGTTGAGCCCATTATCACAAAACATGGTTCGCCTCAGTGGGCTGTACAGTTTACAACATCCCTCGGCCCTTAGACCCTCACATCACCCAAGGAAAAACTCCCAAAAAAAAAAAAAAAAAAAAAAAAGTCGCTTTGCCTCGGTCCCACTGGCTGCGGAGGTCAGGTTTGCCTGAGGCGTCTGATGTGTCGTGGCGCCCTCCCACTCCCGCCAGCTCACCTGACCTGGGATTCTCGACGCTGTGTTGCCTTGACTGTTCTCCCTCCTCAATTTGAGCAGCCCACTCATGTTGGACCGCCTGGCACCGGGATGCCAGCGCCACTTCCTGCTCTTCCTGGCCATCCACAGCAGATCTGTCCCCTTGGGGCACCTGGCACCGGGCTGCCGGTGCCCTCTACTGCTCAACCTCAGCAATTGCGGCATTTGTTTCTTGATGGAATTTCTGGCACCAGGGTATCGGTGCCCTCGGCCACGTATGCTCGACAATCGCACCACTTCGCTCTCGCTGGGGCACCCTGCACCGGGATGCTGTTGTCGCCAGTCGTACACCCACAGCTTCCTGGTCTGTTGGGTTGTCGGCGCCCCCAGCCGTGCAATTCCAGCCACTGCACCAGTTCGCTCTCGCTGGGGCATCTGGCACCGGGTTGTCAGTGCCCCTCACCGTGCATCCGCACGACCCGCAGCAGCCGGCCTTGGTTGAGACTCCTGCCTACGCCTCCCAACCCGTGTGGGCCGGGGTTGTTGGCACCAGGCTGCCACCGAATTTTCCCTCTCATCCTGTGCACCATGTCGTTTCGTCCACGGTTCTGGTCTCCTTTCCGATCATTTTTCGTCACGGCGGCCTTTGGCTACTTTCACCCTGGCCACGGCCGATCCTCCCTTCCGCCCTCCTGGCGCTTTCGTCTCTTGTCCATCTCCGGTTCCCTCCGATCTTCGTACCCAGATTCTTGACTGCACCACGTCTCCGGCGGCCATTTCTCCTAGGTCCCGTCAGCCACGGTGGTCAGGTTTGCCCGGGGTCACTCCCCCAGCTCGCATCACCCTGCAACCTCGGCACCAGGATGCCCGCACCCTCGACCGCTCTCCCACCTCCATTTGAGTGGCCCACTCGTGTTTGGCTCATCTGGCACCGTGATGCTGGCCCTGTAGTAGAGGGCACTGGCACCGGGCCGCCAGTGCCCTCTACTGCTTAACATCGATGCCTGCAGCGGTTCGCTTTGCTGGGGATTCTGGCATTGGGATGCCATTGCCCCCAGCCGTACATGCTCGGCAGCCGCACCACTTCGCTCTCGCTGGGGCATCTGGCACCGGGGTGCCGCTGCCCCCAGTTGTACGTTCACAGTGACTTCGACAGTTCGCTCTCGTTGGAGGTTCTGGCACCAGATGCCATGCCCCCGGCCGTACGACCTCACCTGCTGCGCCATTTCTCTCTTCTTGAGGCATCTGGTACCGGGCTACCAGTGCCCTCTACTGCTTGACATCGACGCCTGCAGCAGTTCACTTTTGCTGGGAAGTCTGGCTTTGGGATGCCATGGCCCCGGCTGTGCACGCTCGGCAACCACACCACTTCGCTCTCTCGCTGGGGCATCTGGCACCGGGGTGCCGCTGCCCCCAGTCGTACATCCACAGTGACTTCGACGGTTCGCTCTTGTTGGAGCTCCTGGCACCGAGGGGCCGTGCCCCTGGCCGTCCGACCTCGCCCTACTGCACCTTTTCTCTCTTCTTGAGGCATCTGGCACCGGGCTGCCGGTGCAGCAGTTCGCTTTTGCTGGGGAGTCTGGCATTGGGATACCATTGCCCCCAGCTGTGCACGCTCGGCAACCAAACCACTTCACTCTCGCTGGGGCATCTGGCACCGGGGTGCCGCTGCCCCCAGTCGACGTTCACAGTGACTTCGACAGTTCGCTCTTGTTGGAGCTTCTGGCACAGAGAGGCCGTGCCCCCGGCCGTATGACCTCGCCTTCTGCGCCGTTTGTTTCTTCTTGAGGCATCTGGCACCAGGCTGCCAGTGCCCTCTACTGCTTAACATCGACGCCTGCAGCGGTTCGCTTTTGCTTGGGAGTCTGGCTTTGGGATGCCATTGCCCCCAGCTGTGCACGCCTGGCAACCAATCCACTTTGCTCTCGCTGGGGCTTCTGGCACCGGGGTGCCGCTGCCCCCAGTTGTACGTTCACAGTGACTTTGACAGTTCGCGCTCGCGTTGGAGCTTCTGGCACCGAGATGCCGCGTCCCTGGCCGTACGACCTCGCTCACTGCACCATTTCCCTCTTCTTGAGGCATCTGGCACCAGGCTGCCAGTGCCCTCCATTGCTTAACATTGATGCCTGCAGCGGTTCGCTTTTGCTGGGGAGTCTGGCATTGGGATACTATTGCCCCCGGCTGTGCACGCTCGGCAACCAAACCACTTCGCTCTCGCTGGGGCATCTGGCACCGGGGTGCCGCTGCCCCCAGTCGTACGTTCACAGTGACTTCGACAGTTCGCTCTCGTTGGAGCTTCTGGCACCGAGATGCTGTGCCCCGCCGTATGATCTCTCCTACTGCGCCGTTTCACTCTTCTTGAGGCATCTGGCACCTGGCTGCCGGTGCCCTCTACTGCTTAACATCGACGCCTGCAGCAGTTCGCTTTTGCTGGGGAGTCTGGCATTGGGATGCCATCGCCCCCGGCCGTGCACGCCTGGCAACCGTACCACTTAACTAACTCTCGCTGGGGCATCTGGCACCGGGGTGCTGCTGCCCCCAGTTCTACGTCCAGTGACTTCGACAGTTCGCTCTCCTTGGGGCATCTGGCGCCGAGATGTCGGGGGGCCCCAGACGTACGACATCGGCTACTGCAACGGTTCACTCTCTTTGGGACTTTTGCACCACCGGGCTGTCAGTGCCCTCTACTGCTTACCCTCGAAGCCTGCATCCGCATTGTTCCCCGGGGGGCGCTTCCTTTCTCATCCGTTGCCTGTCGCTTCTTCCGTCCCGTCGCTCATGGCCTCCATCTCTCTCGTTGCGCCCAGCCGCGCCGAGCTCTGGTTCTGGCTCCGTCTGCTCGGCGATTGGAACGATTTCTTCTTTTATGACGATCACCTGTCTCATCCTCAGGACGTCAACTTTTTCGATGACGCGGCTCCGTCTGCCGGTTTGGGGGTTTTTTTACGATGAAAGTTGGTTCGTAGGCAAATGGCCCCAAGAGTTGGAAGGAGACTGCCAGGTCACTTTATCTGCTCTCTTTGAGATCTACCCCGTCATCGTCGCCACCACGTTATGGGGCCGTGAATGGAGTCGCCTATCTGTCCTCATCTACTCAGACAATCTCGCAGTAGTTTGACATCATAAATAAAGAAGTTCAGAAGCTTGGCTCCTCATGTAGACGCACACCCGACTCCGGTTCCCCATATTCGACCTTGTCTTTCAACATCTAAACCCAGCTTTCATGCCCCTGATCTGGAATCTCAGAACACCATCATCAATAGCCCGTCCCCATGCAACTCTCTCTCCATACCGGTCGGCTTGGAATTGTTTCCACAACTTTCACGACATGCATAACATCACTTTTCCTTCATTTGATCTCATCACCTTAACCTGCTTCATCACCCACGGCCATTCTGTCTTGGGAAATTAAAACCCAGACAATCAAAGTCTACCTCAGCGGCATTTCGTTCATCTCTAAACTCCTAACCGGTAGTCATGGCCAGCTCATGGTCATCCCCAGATCACCTCACTACTCAGAGGCCTCTCACGCTAAGAACCAGCCCAAAATCCTCGTAGACTCCCATTAACCACGGATCTGCTGTCACGCTGTATCCACACCATCCGCTCCAGATATAGCATACCTCACGTCAACCAAACTCAAGAGGCAATGTTCATTCTCGCCTTCTTCCGTTTCCTCAGATGCTCAGAATTTCACTGCTTCGACCCTTCGATGCGATCCACGTCGGCACGCCTGCCTCTCAGACCTTTTTTCTCTAACGACACCATAGTTATTTTTAAAAAGAACCAAAACCAACTAATCTAGCCAACCCACTCCCGTCTTCTACTTCTACTACATTCAATCAGTTCTAAACGCCTTCCTTATTCTCTCCAATTATTTACATTTCCGGACATCACAAAGCAAATCCCAAGATGACCCTCTGTTTGCATCTGAATCCGGCCAAGTGGTTACCGGCTTCTGGTTCCACCAACACTTCCGTCAGGTCCCGTCATTGTCAGGCATCTCTCCCATGAATTACTCCAGACATTCTTTCAGAATCGGAGCTGCCACCTCGGCTTCCCGCAGCGGTATACCGGAACACTTTATTCAGATCATGGGCAGATGGTCCTCCCAAGCTTATCACCGTTACGTCCGTTCCGACCTAAGAGATCTCAAATCGGCTTTTTCCTCTCTCATATAATGCACGCTTTGGGGATCTGTCGTGCCCGGGAGCCACGGCGGATTCCCACCGAAGCTTCCCCACACCGCACTCAACCATCCATTCCAATAATCCAACATCAATGTTTATACCAAATCTACATTCACGTCAATAAATTGTTAAAATTAATTCCGATTGATGTGTGGTCCTTGCTAGTGAAGTGAAGCTTATAGCAGAGTTTCAGGAGCAGGACCACACCTCTACCGCACCTCAACCGCGCCTCTTCCGGCTTAAATACCCTCCTAACCCGATCTCCCCCTTTCGTTCTCGTTATTCTGCACCCCTCCCTCCCTCCCTCAATCTCTTTCCTTTTCCTCCTTCTGTCCGTAGGGTCCTAGGGGATCTGTCGTGCCCGGGAGCCACGGCGGATTCCCACCGAAGCTTCCCCACACCGCACTCAACCATCCATTCCAATAATCCAACATCAATGTTTATACCAAATCTACATTCACGTCAATAAATTGTTAAAATTAATTCCGATTGATGTGTGGTCCTTGCTAGTGAAATTTTTCTTTGCAAGAACTTAGTAAGTAAAATTTTGTATTAATATAGTATTTTCACAAAAAAGGTCAAAAAGTGCATTACAAGGGTAATATACAACATACAAAAATGAGAGCTACCCAAATGCCTGTCTAAACAGGGTGTGTCTTTAGCCAAAAAGAAACAAGGGTCAGCTGACTGTAATGGTGCAGACAGAGCATTCCAAAATTTAGGCTCTATGGCTTCAAAAGCTTGATTACCACATGTCTAAAGATGGGTGTGAGGGACAGACAGGAAATGTGGTGTATTTGACCTGGGCGCGCGAGCAGAAGAATACAGGTGATGTGATTAGGCAACATAAGCGGAAGCCTGACTGTGTAATGCTCTGTAAAGAAGCCTGTTTTCATTTTGAAATTGTCAATACTGCCACTTTTGTTGTGCTTTCGGCGTAAGATCCTGTCACCAAAAGCCATATTGCTCGCCCGCATAATACAACACTGAATGGCATCAAATGAGAGCGTGGCCAGACAGAACTGGTTTGTCAGTCCCCTCCACCACGTCTCTCCACAGCTGCCCTATAGGCACCCTTGCGCTCCTTATATTACTTTGTTTCAACCTGATGCCATCCAGTGGTGTATCATGGGGACGTGGCAGGTGCTGCCTGCCGATTCACCGGAGTTCAATAACATCGCAATGCTGTCCAGTACAGTGTCATGCACACACAAAAAGTGCCTTTTAGCATCGCAGACATATGCCAAAGCACTGTCAAAGCAGCGCTATCTTTTGAGTTAGGAATGATAACAGGCTGAACATACAGGCTTGACATGTTATCAGGCATTCACTGGCCCTCTGGAGAAGAGTGAGATTTGCTGTTTGACTGATTTAACTATGAGTCCAAAATCACTATGCAAAGAAAAAAATCTTCTTGCCGTGACTGGAGGATAAATTAGTTACATCTGAGGCTCCCATCCTAAGTTTTCTTGCTTTTCTCATCTTTCATAAATGTGATCCCTATGGATTATAAGTGCAGCAATCTTGTCAGCATTCTTAATAAACTCATGGTAAAAAATTGCTTTATGTTAATTTTAAATGGTTTTAATTATAAATTAGTTAACTGGTCTGTACACATCACAACATTTATAAGAACCTGTCAGACCTATAGTGAAACCACTGAAGGAACATAGCTTATCTGACCACATGCTAATTTCTGACCCCTGTGATTTCTGGTATCACTTTAATGAATAATAATAAAGAACATTTTAGAGGAAGTTCCTGAGAAGCTGCCTTCAAATGTGTTCCTGCTTCCTGTAGTTCTGCATTGTTGTATTGCAAAACAGATGGCCGCAAGACAAAAATCACAGACAAAACCTGATTAAGAGTGTAGCCTACAATAATGTGACATATCTTTACAAACATCTTTTTTTGTCATGTAGTGAGCTATAGACATAATTTATTATGCGTCACTTTACCACTGTACTTTTTTGAGCAAAAAAACATATACATCTTGCCTCATGAAGTTTATAGTATTTGGCCCTACATGTTTTACCCATAGTCATGAAAAAACAATAACAAAAAGCACAAAACATTCATTCATTCATTTCGTTGTCCGTAACCCAAAACACAAAACACAATACAAGGAGCAGACTTTTAAACTGTCAGATTCAACCTCTGGTGCAGATTAAATTCATTAGGTATGGGTTACCTTTCTTGGGTGGGCTTAAACATGTGTTTGGTGCTGTTAAAGTTGAAAACAATCCTTAGAGGGGACCCTTTATGCTTTTCCTCATTTAATGTTATATATGTAATATGACAATGCGAAGATATTAAATGTGGCCAAATAAAAATGTAAACATATGTTTTAAACTGTTACACCAAGAGACACACCAAGAGTTTTTCTACTTTGGCTACAAATTCTCGTCAGTTTGGGACCCATTTCTTTATATTATAGCCTACATGCTACAGGAAGCTACATGCTAACATCAGTTAAACATGTAAACCTCGTTGCAGATGTTGTAAATTTATCTCAGATCCTGTAGGATTTGTCTTGATCCTTTGGTGATTTGTTATGGTAGGATGTGCTGCTACTCCATTCATTCTCATTCTTTTTGACAGTCATGGCTGACTATGACTTCTGCCTTGTAAGTACAACCTGAATTACTGTTTATAAACTGTATATTGTGTGTTTGGTTGTGTGCAGGTGGATACACATATGTACATATGCATGTTATATTTAATATATATGAATATGTGTGTGTGTGTGCAAATGTGTAAATTCGGTGGGACATACATGTATATGTATATGGATATATGTGTGTATTTTTTTGTATGTCTGTTAGTGTGTGTGTGTAAATATTTAAGTGTATTGTTATGCTCAGCTCATTCAAGAGCATAACAAGGAAGGGAGGACCACATAGTAATCATTTAAATTAACAATTATCTCATTAAAGGTAACACAACAAAAAGCACACTAAAGTGTAGGTCTGTAATCAGTGGTGAGGTTGGGTTTTGGGTGCATGAAGTGTGTGGGTGCTAACTCAAACCATAAGGAAACAAAGGGCTAAACAAGCAAACCAAACAAACCATTTTGGGTGCCTGAGAGGCAGTGTTGGGAGTAATGTGTTACAAAAGTAATGCAGGCAGGAGTAATGCAGGCAGTGTTGGGAGTAAGACATTACTTTTTGCTGTAATGTTGTAATGTAAAGGCATTACAAAAAAATTGGTAATATTTTACTTGTGTGTTACAATGCATTTTAAACCCGAAATTAAGTGGTGTGTTGTTTTTATACAGATTCACCAACACCACAAGATTAGCAGAGGAGGAAAAAATCTGTGCAAATGTTTTAATTCCTGTTAGTTCTAGAAAACTACTGAGGAGAAGATGACTGGAGCAGCAGAGAAGTTGGACTCTTCATTCGAGAGATGGGCATATGCTCATTATTTTCAGTTTGTCAGAGACAAAAATGAAAAAAACATTATAGTTAAGTGCAGTTTGTGTCTGAAACCAAAAGATCTATCTACCTCGCGCAATAGCACTAGTAATCTAGTGAAACATCTAGAGCGGCGCCACTCTAACATTGAACTGATAACCAAATAAAGCAAACCGAGGATGAGAGCGGAAAAAAAAAATTAAGCAGCTAAAACTAACATTCTCTCGTCCTGCGATGCTTGAACCTTGAGAAGTGAGGAGACTGGTGGCAGAGTATGTGGTGGAAGATATACTGCCACTTTAAACTGTGGATTCTCTGTCTTTTAGACGACTTGTGAGCAAGATGCCCGTCCAGGGTAGCATTGACAAGGTAAGATATCATTGCCTCAACAGGTTACTACTGGGCTATATTAGCTATTATACTGTAAAAATAGCCACCAGAACAGCAACATAACGTCAATCGCTATCACGTCAGTCTGTATCCAGATTAAGCATACAAAACTCGGTGTGCGACCTGCAAATTTGCTGACTTTCTTTTAATTTCATGTTGAAAAAATTAGGAGGGGGCAACTCTGCCAATGTGTGTGTGCGTGGGGGGTCGAGGAGTGATTAGTCAACTGCGCGGGACATGCAGAGGTGGGTAGTAACACGTTCGCTTCTTTTATCTTAACCATCTGATATTCAGTGCACAATCTATTTATTTTGGTTTGTCAGAGAGACTTCTGCCAGGGCGCTGTCATATGCCTGTGTCTGACCAATCGAACATATCTACTAGCTGGCACGTGCAGAGGGGGGGGGGGGGGGGGGGGGGGGGGCCCCTGCCCCTTTTCCTCTCGATGCCCAAAGTGGCCTTTTTTCGAGTATGTGTGTGTGTATGTGGTTGCCCTCGGTCAGTCACGTGATCCATGTAAACGTGCCCACACTTCGTCACTCACCGCCCAGACGTGCCCAGTGGAGCCCTGTTCCTTCGCGCTGCTAATTATTTAACAGCTGATAGCCCAATGACTCCAGTGAGTAGGCTGTGCAACGATATTTGTTTGTGCACATCTGGTGTATTCTTTCATTGAAAGATGACTGACGAAGTAAAGTGAGCATGAGCAAGTGAGTGTGTGCAACTGAGTCTGCACACACTCACCTCTCATGAATGATAGCCGAGTTAATGACACATGCTGAGTCAGGCTTCTTTTTGTTTCTATATGTTTCTTTTGTCTTTGGCCGAGTGCATTAGAGAGATGTATAATTTTACTGTCAGTTGCAGTGGTTTTCCTGTGTTTGTAGAGGCAATGAGGCATAGGCTATACTGTATGTTATTTCAGTAAAACTATGCAATGTAGCCTACATATACAATAATAACAATAGTAATAATTAGAAGAATTTGAATTGTGATTTTCTCAACCTCTTGTTTAAACATATCAGTACACTATAATATGAGGTGTGGACAGTGATGTATGTTGAGTCCATGTTACATTCTTTACGAATATAGGTTGCTACCATTTAACCAGCTATACTGTAAGGTATGTTTCTCTATGGTGCTTCAAATACGTGCTCCATGTGCCCCGTTTAAACTTTGAGCACCTGCCCCTTCAAAGGTCTCTGCACGGCCCTGTCTACTAGCAATGTTTTAGTCCCGTTTCATCAATCAAATGGAGCCAGGCAGTCACATTACCGCACACAAAATCTCTGCAGCACCGCACAGAAGCAAAGTGACGCTAAGCATGGCAGAAACAATGGAGGAATCAACAGCGTGTGATTCAGAGGCGAAACACCTCCAGCCTCACATTCAATCTGTTTTACCTCACAGACCAAAAAGCAGAACAGTTATGTCATGCGCTGTCATCTGTGTCTGCCTAAAGCTGTTGGCATCTCAGCTGATTTCAGTTCATGTTTTTCTATGTAATCTCTGCCTGCTGAGCTTAATGTGCTGTTCCTCGAGTGAATTTGCCTTAATTTATGTTATTTTATAAAGATATTATTGATTATTGTTTAAGTTAAAGTGATATTGGGCAATATCTGAATTTGCACATTCCTATTTTAGCTTTTTGTCTATTTGACATTCATGCCCTGATTATTAAAAATAAATAAATCACAAATTACTCATCAGTTACTCAGCACTTGAGTAGTTTTTTTCACAAAATACTTTCTTACTCTTACTCAAGAAATTACTTGGATGACTACTATTTACTTTTGCTTGAGTCATATTATTCTAAAGTAACAGTACTCTTACTTGACTACAATTTTTGGCTACTCTACCCACCTTTGCACTGTTATGAGAGTAAAGTTACTGACCAGTGACCACCTAACTCATGTTTACATATATTTGTCAAGATGTGGTTCTTGTACTGTAATGACAGTAATTCTACTGACTATATACCTTATTTTACATTCAATTAGTAAATACTTGAGTTTGATATCTGACTATTTTATTTGCACTGTTCTTTCTACTTCTATTGTAAATTTCTAAATTTCTTCTATTGTAAATTTTTAAATTTCTATTTCATATTTCTTTTATATTTGCTAAACATTTTTTAGGCATTCTGTGGACAGCAAAGTAAGAATTTCATTGTACAGGGAAACATGTTTCCATACTGTGCATATGACAATAAACACTTTGAATCTTGAATCTTGAATCTCTATTTTCTTATATTTTCAGCATGTATTGCCAAACAGAAAGACCTTCACAAAAGACGCTATCATGGCAAAAGAACTTAAAAAGACCATTGAAGCACAGCACCACATGTCCACCACCGCTGATATTTGGAGTGCACATAACCAAAGCTACCTCGGTGTGACTGTGCACTGGATCGATGGTGAAACTTTGAAACGGGCTCGCCATACACTTGATAAAACTACCACTGAGATCGATGACATTTTCTCGGAATATGGCCTTATTCGCGACAAAGTTACTGCACGTGTCACTGATAACAGAAGTAGCTTTGTGAATTGTTTCAAGGAGTATCAGTATGTCGAGTCCGAAGAGGAGGAAGAAGAGGAGGGTGAAGGAGAAGTGGAGTTTACAGACCTTCACAGTGTGCTGCTTACTGCTAAAGATGAAGATGCCTAGGCTGGGCTACGTGTACTGCCTCCCCACCATAGATGCGCAGCCCACACACTTAATCTGATTACAAACAATGAGGTTGAGAAATGGCTGGCAACCAAGCGGTGCACCATAGTGCTATAGCCAAATGTTCAGCGCTGTGGACAAGTCAAGCCGCTCCACACTTGTATCAGATTGCCTGGAAGAGGTTAGTGAAAAAAAGTTGATTGTCCCCATAATAACACGGTGTAACTCATTCTATGATGCCTATGTACGAATTTCAGAAATGCCCCTCACTGACATAAAATCTCTGTACACAGTTTCAGACGAAATGTATGAATGAAATACCAGTTTTATAAGGAATACTGTGCAATTATGAAGCCTTTTGCAGTCGCACTGGACATCTTGCAGGATGAGGACACTTGTTTTTATTGGACGCTTCAACCAACACTAGAGGTTCTAATGGCCAAAACCGTAGCAATGAAAAATGGTCTATCACCAATGACCACTGGGTTCCCTGAAGTTATTGTGGGAGCATTCAAAACTCGATTTGCTGCTACAATTGATTCCAAGGCTGCGCTACTGGCTTCCGTCTCACTGCCCAAGTTTAAGCTGCGCTGGGTAAAAGCAGAAACCAGAAGAGACCACATCACTTTCATCCTTACAACGGAGTGCCGCTCCCTACCAATGGAGGAGCCTGCAGCCCTGATGCCTGATGCCCCTCAACCAGCTGCTGTCGCTCCAAGCGAGGAGGACTTTTTCTCCTTTGATGGACAGGTCAGTGTCTCGACTGATGTCAGTGAAACAAAGGTAACATCTTACCTTAATTCTGCCCCTGTGATGGAAAGCCTCCATCTGTTTCCAAGAATTAAAAAAAATTGCACTCCTTCATAATGCACCAACAACATCCAGCGCACCAGCAGAAAGACTTTTCAGTCTCGGTAGTGTGGTGCTCACTCCAACACGTAACCGTCTTGGTGATGGATGCTTTCAGCGTCTTCTCCTGATGTGCTTCAACAGATATTTCAGTGAAGTTGGAATAGGTTAGCTCCCTATCAACTTTAAGCAGGCTATATAAGTAAATTTTACCAGCCTTGTTTGGCTGCATGCTACCTCTGTTTGGATATTCGGCAGTAACAGGTCTTCTGTTTAGACTTTTTATTTCCATTTTTTGTATAGCCAAGCTTACTTTTTTTGTCTGAAGTCTGACTGAAATGATTGCGCTGTGTTTCCTATGAATGCCAATACGCCTAAGCACTTTAATTTTATTTAAAGCACTTCAATTGTTATTTGTAATCTTGGAAAATGTGGCTATCCCACCATAGCCAATAGGCATAGGTCTAGCTATCAGCTACATTGTTCACATTTCCATATTTGTAAGAGATTTTCTGTTTAGCCTTGATTTCTCTACGTCCATTTCTCCCTTCAACAGATATTTCTGTTAAGTAGGTGGTGGAATAGGTTAGTACCCCAGAACCTTAAGCAGGCTTTAAGTCGGTTCAGTTTACCAGCCTTGTTAGGCTGCATGCTACCTCTGTTTGTATATTTGTTAGTAATGGGTCTTCTGTTTGGACTTTTTTTATATCCTTTTTTCCTGTTGAGAGGAAAAAAGATTAATTTATTGTTTGAAGTCTGACTGAATTGATTGAAGTGTTTCCTATGAGGGCCAGTAGGCCTAAGCACTTTAATTTCATTTGAAGCACTTCAGTTCCATTTTTTGTCACCTTGAAATGTGGCTGGGTAACCCCATATAGCTAATAGTCTGGCTGTAAGTGATCTAAAAGGTTACTTTGTTTGGCCTGTGTTTTTTTCCCCTCAGGCCGGTTTTATTGTATCTCCCGAGGCAAAAGGACTAATCTTTTTTGATTTTTGATAAAGCATAAACTATGTTTCATTATGCTGTGCACTTGCATTAAAGAGAATAAAGGGATACAAATGTAAAAAGGGTTGTGTATCTTGTCATGTCTTTAGGTGTTAGGTTACACTATACAGTAGTAGGCTCTAGCTCGATGATTTCAATATGAATATGCCTTAAGTTAAAGTATCTCTATCACAATATTGCGCCATGAGCCATAACTTTCGTTAGCCTTAAGCCTAACTCAGTCGTTATGTTATACCACATCACCTCCCACTGGATGTGAAATGAGCTGCCATGAACGCAATCCTGTATATTTAGAATGCAAAATTCATATTTCCGGTTATTTTGGTGAAAGTAACTTAAAAGTAATGCAATAGTAGTGTAATGCCTTAAATTCAAAAACAGTAATATTATAATGTAACCTATTACTTTAACATGACAGTAACAAGTAATAAATAATGCATAACATTTTTGAAGTAACTTGCCCAACACTGCTGAGAGGCACCTTCCATGAGGGAGGAAGAGAGCCATCTTGGAACTGACAAGCTTATATAGAGTTGTGGCAGATGAAGTGAATCCCAACAATGAGGTGGGAGGAGCCAGTCAGGAAGGGAGAACCTGAAAGAGAGAGCACAGGCAGGCCACTCAGGAACTGACACATGTCCCAGGGGCATCACAGTATGTATATGTTTGAGATGAAGTTCATGTTTTAACTGATTAGCTGAGAAGGAGTAGGAAATAATACATTTTTACTTTCTCCTACTCCTTTTTAAACATGTAGAATATAGTTTCTCATTGCTTATGTGAATTTATTCATTTAATTTTTTGTATAGGTTATAATGCGCGGCAGCAGCAATGGTGCAGATGCTGACATGAGAGCTGGAAAATATGAGTATAAATGAGCATAATAAGTCATCTTTAAGCACACTTCAAAATAAAGCTGGATGAAGGCAGTTATTGACCACTGGGGAATTCTAAAACAATCTTTCTGCAACAGACCCGTTACTTTGCAGCTAATGCAAACAATAACCTACTTACAAACACATGGAGCATTTTTTAAGTCCTATTCCTAGTGACAGTATATTTTTAGCCCTGGTTTGGACGAACAGATTGTTTCCGGTCTATCCACACTCTTAAATAGACTGCAATGATGAGCCTGTTCTCACTCTGAACTCATCAAATAACCCTGCTCTGTCAATGCTTTTTGCGTACAAGTGTGACGTCAAAAGCCATCGTCTGTGTCCAGCTGGAATGCAGCGTCAGATGAAAATGCACTCGCGTAGAACCGGTGGCATTGTTATTATATGCTGGCAGATGGCTGGATGGCACCAGGTGCATCCACATGCAACACGCACAGGCGGTGCACTTGAGAATGTGGCTGGTGGGTCCGGCTGTGTGTAAATAAAACCCTGTAGGACAGCATCAGGTAATGATACTGCCTGTAACCATGTAATATAAAGAGCATGAGTGTGCTTTTTGGGGCGGATGGGTAGGGTGGTGGATGGGTCCTGCAAACAACGTCTGGAGTCTGGAGTTGGCCTAACCGTTAATGACTTTGTTGCCTAACCATTGTGATGGTTAGGCAACAAAACTGCCATGTTGCCATGTGCTGTATTGTTTAAAAATAAGGGCCATGCTGCTTCATCCCACAATGTGAATTTGTTGACATCACGGTAACGGCATTCTTGAGAGTTAAGGATAGCTAAAATGTCATTAGTATTTGCAGAAGGTCACTGACAGAGCAGCACCATGTGACGAGTTGGGATGAGAACATGTTGGACTGGCAGTACTAGAAACCCTAAGCCTGATCAGACCAGAAAGTGGCACAGCAAATGCCTTGGCCTAAAGTTGGCCATGCATGAAATTTGGGGACATAGTGACTACTTATGGGACTAGCTGGTGATTTAGCTACTGTGACTAGAGAGCTAACCATTACCATACTGGATGGCATTTAATTGATTAGCTATCTGATAACATGATAGTACTAGCTAGTAAGATTTTAACCACAAGTCAAAACAGTTTTCCACGAAAGCGGCATACAAAATTACCTTACCTCTGTGACCACATCGTGGTGATTCAATGAAAAGGTTTTGGACCAAAGGTTTCCTTTGGTAAATACTGGTTTGTCTGGACCTTTATGCTTTTTTGCCTTTTTAAACATTTTAAAATTTTTTTTTTTTTTTTTTTACGAACTTCAAATTCACAAAAGGATCGCTCATCTTTGTCGCAGCTAAACCAACATAAACAAGACAAAAAGTAACTGTAATTCCCAAAGCATTTGCAAAGGGTGGAATGCACCCCTAACTAAACTGCCAAGCATATATTGTCTCTCTGCTCCTGTGTAATCTGCACATTTTTATTCAAAAAGATCAGCACAGCCACATGCGGTTAAAGAGAAATTATTGGCGTCTTCACAGAGTTGGTGGTTACTCATTCATAATGGGTGTCACACCCAGACTTTCCAGGGATCATGGCAGCAGTGATTATATCCAGGTGAAGGCTTCGACATGCCAGCCGTGCCTCTGCATCTAGTCAGGCAACATCTGTAGCTTACAGTCTGAAAATTTCGGTTTTCCCTTTTCTCTGCCATTGTTCTGCCTCTTGTGTTGTTGGCACAAAGGCAACATTTGTACTCTGTCGCATGGATAATTTAACATGTCCTCCAGCCCATACAACTATATTACCTGTCTCTATCCACTAAATGACCCACTGGAGTGTTACTTTAATTAGCTCTATTATAAACAACAGAATAACTTGTAAATTGTAGTTTTAGCACGTGGTTAACCTAAATGGTTGTAGTTGCATCAGATCTGTGTGGGAAGGTTTAGAAAAAGATTTAGAGTAGTTTTGTGACAAAGGTAACGGAACTTTATTTATATAGCAAAACTGTAACTCAAAGTGCTTCATACAATTAAACCAAAACCCCCACCAACACACACACACACATACACACACACACACACACACACACGTGCACATACCACCGTACATACCCACTCACACACACAAGTACACAGGCACATGGGAAAAGAAAGATTTTGTAATAAATGAAAGCACTATAATAAGAGTACTCATGAAATCCAGGAACTGAAGAAACACTACCATAAGTGAGGAAACACCAGAGGCAGGATAAAACCTATAGTTTAAAGATAAAAATAAATAAATTAATATAATATTAATAATAAGGAAGATAAATAAATAAATTAATAAAATGCTCTAAATAATAGATACAAGGTAAATAAAAGGACAACAGAAGAAATAACAATAGATAAAAATTAAAGTAAAAAAAATCATATACCATCTAGGTAAAAAAGTAACACAGACTAAAATGTCTAAATAAATAGTCACATATATAAATAAATAAGTGAAGGTCAATTGAAAGCTAAACTAAAAAGTTATATTATAAATATTAGAATATTATAATATCTAATATTATAAAATATTAAACCCCTCTACTGCTCTCTAGGTCTTCAGGCAGGCTGATGTATCAACAAATGATGTATCTCACGTGAGATATGTTAAATACATGTTCCAACCATTGCTGTGTGTGTGTTTTTGTTGGTGTGGTTTGCTGTTTGTATGCGTGAACAAAAATAAAGCAGTAGATGTATACTTGAGATAATTTTCACAGATACATCGGCTCATCCTTCAACTGCACACACATAGAGGAGTTTGATGTGGTGTGGCAACACACAAATGCAGACAAACCCACACTGTGTCTCTCTCTCTCTCTCACACACACACACACACACACACACACTCACACACAGTGCACTGACAGTGCCAGCGCGTGACATTTCTGAGCATGCCATAGGGACGAGTGGTTGAGGGTTGGCTGAGGGCTAAGTGTCTGTCTGTAGGCCTGAGATAACGGCTGTCACCTCCCTGGATCCTCTCGTTCACACTCACGCGCACACACACACACACACACACACACACACACACACACAGAAACAAACACACAAATAAAAATACACGAAAACACACACACACTCTCTTTTTTCTCACACCAGTCCACAATTAAACCATCCATCCGCTGTGACAGTGAATGCTAGTCAGCCGGCCATTCAATAGAGTCCCTCAGTCTCTCTCTCTTGCGCTCTATTGTTGCTTTGTGGAGATGGGAATGGCTTTAACAGTTGGTAGAACTACACTGCCTGTGAATAGAGCTGGCTTATGGCTGTGTTTATGCATTGTGCTGCTCTCCTGTCTTTCACACCGAGATGTTTAAAAGTGCTGTGATTATGGCAGGAGCTGATGAAGCATTGTTTTCAGGCTATCAACTTCGGTACATGTTATGTTTGGACTGTCTCTCCTGTGAGCGCTTGCAGTGCTGCTCATTGTGTCGATGGCTTTATTGTGCTGTGATGTGCAAGAGTAGTCACGTTTGAGTCGAAACAAGAGGTGGTGAAATAAGGCAGTCAGGAGATGTGCAGAGGTGCAATAGGTATACACGGGTCTTTTCACAGACAGCAGAAACACAATCGCCACCTTTCACTAATGTACTAACCCCCTTTCTTTCTCAGGTAATAACAGTTTTTCTCATTCAAGCATGAGCAAAGACAGGCACAGAGAGAGAGAGATGGAGAGTGATTGTGAGGGAGAGAATGAACCATTGAAAGAATAATACAAATGGCTAAACATCATGATGAAGATGGTACAAAAGGGACAATCAATAGGGACAATTTCCAACAAATGTGTGCGTGTCTGTGTGTGTATGAGGTGTACGTGTGAGTAGTTTTCTGTCTAAATACATTGTCTGAGTCCAAAAAGAACAGTGACACACCAACAAGCTCTCATCCCATAGTCGTCACACATTCCTTTTTGCAGTTGACTTCTGCATCTGCTGTTCACGGTCTGGGATGGCACCACTGTGAGGTAAACAAATGCACATGGTGAAATGAATTGGCACATATTATGCTCAAATAACACAAATGCATGAAAACCAATGCAGGATGGTTAGGATCAGGGTGAGATGCAGAAAAAACATCACATTCAGACAGCAAACACCAGCCTCGAGCACTTAAGTTTGGGGTTTGTTTGTCTCATCCACTTCCCCTCCCACCCACTTGCCCCATAGCATTCCTTATATTGCATCATTACTGGCAGCGTTTCAACTTGACGGCGCTCTGTGTTCAAGCATGTAGATGCGACAGGTTCTATCCAGCCAAGTTCTGAGGTGATGCTGTTTGACAATGTATCTGTTATGTTGCCTCACTGTTCTGTGTACAATGCAAGATTGGATGAAGGGGGGACAGAGTTATGTTGCCTCTGAGCCAGGAACGGACGTAGTAACAGCCCCAAAATAAGGTCCATGTTAAACGTTAAGCTGGACAGATGAGACTTTGATTGGGAAGTTCTGACATGTGACAATGTTTTATGTGTGTGACCCAGCGCAGGAGATTTAAAAAGTAGCTGTTAGTGGTTAGCAGCTAATTCAAAGAAGACGAAGAGCGATTGTAAATGTCTGCAAACTGTGAAAAAATCAATTTGGGAACATTCTTAACCTCCAAGCAGAGGAAGAAATTAGCTGCCTAACAATAGAGATGGAAAATGATTGTTATTGACACGTTAATTTCAACGTTTTGTTTGTAAAGTGCTATCAGTGCTTATGTGTATGTCACATTACAGAGGCTGATGCTGATGTGTTACAGATTATGCCCGTCACACCTTTTTGTGATTATGCAAATCTGCAATGCAGTGTATTATCACACACTGGAGCAGAATGATGCCACTGTTGTTTGGTTCTGTATAGAAATTCAATGGAGACATAGAGAAGGAACCTTGTGGCGGCTCTATGGCGCCATCTCAATGTAAAAATGTCTATTCTGTGTGTATGTGTGTGTGTGTGTGTATTACCTGTCTGTCTTTGCATCACCAAGCAGGCCCACTTGTCAAGTGCACGTGTGTGTGTTTACGCAGTGTTAAAGTGTGACATTGCATGCATGTTAACATATGTGTTGACATCCACAACAAACGTGCTGTGAAGCCAAGGCTTCTCTCCTTTTCATTATTTTTCTCTCCCTCTGACACCTTTCCCCATAATCACTGATCAATCCACAGGCACGTTCTTTTTCCCACCATCCCCTGTCACTCTCTTATTCATCCACATCCCGTCCCGTCCTTATCATTCATTCCTCCTCTCTTCCCCATTTCATTCTGACTTCCTTAGCTCTACGAATACAGAGCTATCTAAGAACTCTCAGGTGGTTCGAGTCCATTACTTTGGGAGATAGAAAAACACTGCTGAGGTGTTCTGATTGAGGCCTATTAAAATTCATAAGCTGTGGAATAAGGCCAGAGATAAAGAAAAAAATGCAGCTGTGCGGATGAAGGGCGGAGTGGTGTATATGGATGTTCATGTGTGTATGTGTGTGAATTTGTCAAGTGTTTATGAAGAACGAGGGGAGGCGAGTAAAGACAGTGAGAGTGATAAATGCTTGGTGATCCCAGGAGCCTTTTACCTCTTTAAATGTTCTCCATACATTTCTCCTCGTTTCTCGTTCTTTTGGTATTTTCCTCCTTCCCTTCAGTTTGACAATACTTTGTGTGGATCTTCACACGCTGTGCAAGTCTATTGTCCCTATTTTCTCATATTTTTACTCCACCTTCACACACACTGCAAAGTACTTTCCTTTATTTAGTTGCTCCAAATAAAAAAGAATATTTCTACGGTCATAAAGGCACTTACTGGAGTGATTATCAGATGCTGACAGATGCATTTCCATGCACACACACACACATGCACACACGCACGTATGTACATACACACGCACGCACGCATGCACACACACACAAACACACACACAAACACACACACAAAAACACCCTGCTACTCTGTTTCTCCTTGTCTTTGCATAACGTGTGCAGCCACACACACACATACACAGAGTACATTAAGAGGGGGTGGATCGATAAGGGGCAGAGGTCAATAGAGAACGCGCTCTGACTGGTAAAACTCAGATTTTACCAGGAGATGAACACTAGCTTAGAGCTACCCATCTTCTTCACCTTTCTTCATTCTTCTTCCTCTTCCTTGTTATCTCCTCCTCCTCCTCAGTAGACTCAGCCCTCAGTCCAGTCACTTGGGAAAGATTATCACACAGACTGTAAAGAACGAAGGAATGAAGGCAGTGAGAGAATGCCTTCTCTTAGCTGTCAAAAGCAGAGCTACACAGAACAAGAACAGGTGGTGACAGCAGTGTAGCAGTTCTGTGCCAGCTGGCCCGTTTTTAAGATAATTCCAGCCAAGTTAGAGTAGGCACAGCTATTCCTCTACAGATGATCTGACTGCATCACTACATACTGTATCGCTAAATCTGTGAACACAGGTGGACTCCTAAAAGGTTTGATATGGCATTATTGCTTTCTTTTGCGCAGGACTGTCGTGGTGAAGAGGGAGCTGAGCTGAGCTGAACGTGTCCATCTACGTCCCATTCCTCACCTATGATCATGGGCTTTGAGTTGTGACCAGTAGAATAAGATTGCGAGTACAAGCGGCTGAAATTAGTTTTCTCTGTAGGATGTCTGGGCTCAGCCTTAGAGATGGAGGGAGGAGATCAGACATTTGGAAGGAGTTTTGAGTTGAGCTGCTGCTCCTTCATGTTGAAAGGGGCCAGTTGAAGTGGTTCTGACATCTAATTATGATGATTCCTGGGCACCTCTGCTAGAGGTGCTCTGGGGATGTCCAACTGGTTGGACTGGCAGG
This sequence comes from Plectropomus leopardus, assembly GCF_008729295.1. Lineage (NCBI taxonomy): Eukaryota > Metazoa > Chordata > Actinopteri > Perciformes > Serranidae > Plectropomus > Plectropomus leopardus. Next base: position 35,846,756 of record NC_056466.1, read on the forward strand.
CCCAGAACATGCTGGAGGGATTGTATGTCTCATCTGGCCTGGGAACGCCTCAAGGTCCCCCAGGAGGAGCTGGACAGTGTAGCTGGGGAGAAGGATGGCTGGAGTGCTTTGCTCAGCTTGCTGCCCGTGACCTGGCCTTAGCTGAAAATGGATGGATGCTTTTCTTTATGGATTGATAAAATGCACCACAGCTATCAGGATGAGCTCATTATATTCTATGATGACTGTCACTATAGAGGAGCATCAGTGATCATATACCATTATAACGGCTCAGTAGCACTTCTGACAAACTTTCACATGGCTGTACAAAATTTGGTATGCATATGTATCATGTGTTAAAAAAGTCTCTTAGAGCCATATGTGTGTCCACACGATATGCTGCTGGACGGTGTCAGGTGAGAATATCATCAGACAGAACCGTTTCCAGTGTTATTATACGCTGGTGAAGGGCTGGACAGCACCTGCTATGTCTGGGTGATACATAGATGGATGGCGTCAAGTTGAAACATGGCCGATAACGATGTAATACAAGTTAAGCGGGGCGGGCAGGAAGGCCAAATGGATGGATCAAATAAACTGCAGGCTTTCATTCAGGAGCCAGATTTTCGACTCTTGTCTGAACCTTATCATTTTTCTACACCTTATCAGGTGCTTCTTTAGCCTAAACCTACTCATCCATAACCACATGCAGCATAATACCACTATGTGCTTGTGTTAAAATTATGGTAGGAACATAGGACCTAGAGCATAATATGTAGGCGCAGCGGTCCACTGCAAAGTGGCAATATGTGATGACTTTTTTTCTAAATATGTACATTTTTTTTCTTTGTTATTGCTTTCCAAAGAGATCATGTTTCTTTCCAGCAGCTGCATCTCAAGCCTCTCTTTGGTCCAGGATAGCTAACGTCACATCATAATAACAAACTGGACAGGTCCAACCTGTTATTGCTGACCAGACTGCAATTTAAACCAAATAGGTTCCTAACCCTTTGAATTTTTGGGACATTCCAGAACATTTTCTGTTCCACCCATAAATTCCCAAAGAATACATGCTCATGATGAAAACAAATGCACTTATTGTGCATGTGGAACGTATTAAAAATCTTGAAAAAGTACAGGCTGCAGAGATTGTTAGAGGAGGTGTTTGGATTTTCAAGGAGGAGGTGGAAAAAACTTGCCAATGAAAATGTCTGCAGATACTACAGGAATAAGCATAAGGGGGCTGCTCTTACACAACGCCACAGGACGATGGTCAGATTAATTTTCTTTTGTGCTTATGTAAGACAAATTACAGCAGGCAACTAGTAAACTGTCACTAGAGAAGAGACCCTGCTGGGTTGTCCAATACTGTTGGATCGTGAAACATGCATGTGCAAACAACATGAAAGTCTAGGCCTTATTTCAAATAAAATGATGCATGTCTCTGACACTTTGGAGACTCTGATCCACAAGTAAGAGATGCATGAATGTATGGGGAAGGTGAACATAAACACCTATAAACACCCATAAACACATATACACTCACAAACCACTACAGAACCACTGGTTGCATTGCCTATTGGTCCACTGTGGACAAAGAACCCAAAAGAAACAAGAATGGCATCTAAGATAACTATGAAAACAGAGTTTGAGTGCTCCCAAGAAGACCTTGAGGAAATGTTTGGTTGTTTACTTCAAAAGATCAGGTGCCACCTGAAGAGGAGGTGGCACCTGATCTGACGTGATTGCACCATCAGTCAGCAATATGCCTTTTCAAGAGCTATGAAGCGGTATAGCTCCCTAAAAAATGAATGTGCAGTTCACACTGACTTTTTAGAAAACTACAGCTGTAAGTGCATCACTGAACTTGACAGTAGGGTTCACCTGCTATATAGCAGCATATGGCATATAGCCATTCTGAATGTATTGTGTAATTTTTTAGCCACTTACAAGTGTCATACCTAAACAAACTCCTCTGATCCAGTCTACTTCAAATTTTGTGTCCCATCTAAATACATTTGTAGGCCACTGTAGAGCCCAACAATCAATTAAGAGTTTAATTAGAGTTTTTAAATGGTTAAAAAAATAAATAAAAATAGAAGCTTCAAGTTCACATATGAGATGTTGTGCAGTGATTATTTTATTTGGTGAACAAATACTTGTGAACTCCAAGCTAAGTATGCTTTTGTTAATAGTAAAGAGCTTTACAGTTAAGACATTATGCTCCCCAGAACAGGACATAATCCAAACAGCACAATGCACTGCACATTTAATATGTAGATGGCGTACTGCATTAACCTTGTGCAGCTTTGTCAGTGGAAAAAAATAAATCCTCTGTTTTAAAATACATGCATCTCTATGTAGAAGCCAAAGAGCCTTAAAAAATTAAATGAATAATGATGTACAAAAGCAAAATTGCCTTAAATGAAGCTGCTGTAGTAAACTAGAAACCCTCCTTTTGATCAAAATCCATAATAACGGTCAATTAAAAATGACTCAGCTGGTTATGTTTTCATTATAGAAAAGAGATGGGGAGGAACAAAGTGAGGCGTAAACGAAGGAGAGTGAGAAGGAAATCCATCATAGTTAAGCAACAGCATAAAGAATGTAAATGTGTGTCTTTTTATAGATGACTTCTAATTGAGGAGAGAGAAGAGAGCCGATTCTGCCTCCCATTTAAGTTTTTAATTACCATAAAGGCAAGCAAATACATATACACAAGTATGCATACTTGTATACCCCCCACCCCCACACACCCACCCTCCAAACACACACATGCATACACACACGTGCAAACACACACACACAGACATACAAAACTCTGGCTGTAGGTTTTACGCATATTCTAGCATTGCCTCACACACACATTTGCGCACACATACTTTGTTCTAGGCTCTCAGTCCCTCGACAGCCTCATAGTTTCACTGTGTGCCTTTCTCTGGCAAGATCATTATTTCACTTTGGAGCCTTGCATGCTCAGAATCTGAACCAGTTCATTATTGAAAATACCAATGTTTAAGAGCATAATTATTACATATTTCATACCACTTGCTGATGGAAAATCTGGCTGAAATGTGCTTCAATTTTATGCTTGAGGGTCTGCTCTTGATGCAAGCTGAAGTTTGTCAGCTTCTATTATTTATTTTGGCCTAACAAGTCAAACTGCATCTGCGTACAACAGCATCATCAGCAGCAGATAGAGATTCATTAATTCATTCATGACAAGATTTTACAGCAGCATCTGCAGAGAGACAGTGATTGGCGGCAGAGGGGATTTCATGATTTGAATGTAGTGACTGAACTGACTGATCATATAAAGGTTCTCATGTTTAAAGAAATTCACTTAGACAACAAGAAGAAAAAGAGTTTTGGTCAACAATCCAAAAAATGCATTTTCAGTAAATCATCGAGGGAAAATCTGTCAAGATGTATAATTCCCAGTTTAAAATCAACACGTCTTAAATGGTTTTTCCATGGACTGTATAAAATAATGGATATAGCTACTGTGAAGTCACATCTGGTTTGTGGGCTGTTTGGCATTTGGACTGTCTTGTATTTAGAGCCAGAGGTGACCATATTCAGGGGAAACGGTAGAGCTGTGCAGGGGTTAGGGGTGAATCTGACTTCAAGACTATAGTGACGTCTCACTGACAGCCTTTCAGTCAAAGTGGCCCAAGCTGAATTATACAGAACTTTAAGTTTTAGTTAAACATGCAAGTTCATGTAATGTTCACCTCCTGTGCAGCTGTCATGAATGTTGAATGTAGCTATAGAAACAAAAATGTCTCTTGCACTAGACTGTAAACATGTTTATTTCAGCTGTACAGTTGGTCATTTCAACATGGATGTCTCTAAATGGTTAAATTGACCTGCACTTGTATAGCACTTTTCAGGTTGTTCCACCCCTGAAAGCACATTCACACTACAAGTCACATTCACCTGCTCACACATACATTCACGCATTTGTGGCTTGTCACGCACTTGTGGCTATTACACAAGGTGCCACCTGCACCAAAGATAGTCAGGTTTCGCCACACTGGTGCAGATGGGCATGAGTGTTTTGAAGCAGCTGAGCAGTGCACGCCTAAATGACACCAAAACGGAGTCCTTTGGTCCCCTAACAGGATAAGCAGTTACAGCTGAGGAATGAATGAAGCCACAGTTTCAGTTTGAAAAATGGAATTAGCCCCAAATGATGAGTACAAAGGTAGCACCATTCAAACACTTCCAAGGATTCATGGATGAATACCTTGATAAAGGGCTGAATAAAGGTGTTGAGCATTTTGTATGCAAAGCCTTGGCATGCAGCAAACTGTTCAGTATTAAGTGCCTCTCCCACAGTGCCGGTTATAGTCGCAGTGCTGAATGGCCCTGTCTCTCTTCACTCTACTGTTCAAAGGTGGCATTCACTGTTCAAAACACCTCACTGGCCCAGCACTAAATCACCACTGTGGGTGTGTCATGTTTTCAATTTAAAAATGCATGTGCTGCACCCACGCCATCATACCTCTCTCTCTCTCTCTCTCACACACACACACCCTCAGAAACAAACAAAAAGGCTCTTGAACACATACATCTCACACATATGCACATGCACACACACATGCTTAGAGTGGAAGCATCCTTTTCAATAATACACTTCCATTTTGTAGAGGGACCATAATTTACAGCCTATACATAAAAAAAAATGTCAGCTACCCAAATGAATCCTCAGTGCTCTCTGCTTCTATTGGGCCCAGTCCATTAATCATGTCACTGATAAACATAGGCATAATCTGATTGTGTAATAATGTGCCAGTATGCATTGAACAGCACATGCGCACAAAAGCACCCACGCGGAACTGCGTGCTTACACACACCCACATGCACACAACACTTGACCCATGCAGACACAATAAACAGCGATTGACCGTAACAGTTGTGGCAGTTGTAACTGTTCAAGCACACTATTTGTTTACAGAATACAACAGTTGGAAAATAACACAAAAGGTAAAGTCTAGGTCGAGTATACCATCATCTTCATAACGAACTATTTAGACTCCTACACACAACAGTGAACAGAGGGCCACAGGCTGTTCTGTACAGGCATGAGTACAAACAAGTGTACACTCCATGCTATCATAAATGGGCAATGTTTGACCGTTAAAACCACTGTAAAAGCTGTTAACACCACTGCAGCACCTACCAACCTAATAAAGGCCTGCAAATGTAATAAACCAGAAACGTAATACAAATCTGCAGCTTTTAATGTAATTATCCCACAAACGAAATTAATGTCCTACCAGCATAATAACAGTTGCCTCCTACAAACATAACATGTAATTTCCTGGGGTTTTTAAGATCTGCACCCACCTGACACGAACTTGAGCTGAATGTTCTCAAGAGCTTATCAGTCTGTCAGGGTCTTTGCTATTGATCTGAATGTGCGCTGCCCATGGTGCTGAAAATGTAGGCTACTGAAACACAGATGAACCTGCTGCAGAGTAATTCACATTAGGCAGCATTTTGCTTATGCCAAAAAAAAAAAGAAAGAAAAAGATTTAACATGCAGCAAAACAATTCTGTGAACTGACAAGGATCGATAAAGGTGCTGCATGTGTATCTGAGGGAGAGGAAGAGAGAGAATGACAAAGAAAGTTTAAGAGAAGGCTGAGGGTGGACTTGTTAATGCACAGCCTATGCTGTGCACAATGTAAATCGTAATGGTAAATTGACTGTACTTGTATAGCACTTTTCTAACCTTTTTGAGCACTCAAAGTGCTTTCACACTACATGTCACATTCACACACTGGTGGCCAAGTCCACATACAAGGTGCCACCCGCTAATCAGTAATCATTCATATGCACTCACACTCCGATGACACAGCATTGAGAGCAATTTGAGGTTCAGTATCTCGCCCAAGGATACTTCGACATGTTGACTGGAGGAGCCGGGGATCCGATTATAGGACAACCCACTCTACCTCTGAGCCAAAGCCGCCCCTATGTTTCTGTAAGTTATTTCTAAGGTACTCAGAGCACTGCTTTGATATGTTTTGACCTGCTCTGACCAAACCTGTTATATTTTCTAATGAGCTGATTGTAACCCATTGGCAGGCATATCAGGGAATAAACAACGACCACAAAGATCATTACATTTGTGGGAAGTTATTACAATTTTCAAAGCTTCCACCTCCCTACAAATGTAACAAGGAAATTACATATTATGTTTGTAGTGGGCAACTGCTATTACATTTGTGGGGTTATTACATTAAAAGCTGCAGATTTGCATTACGTTTGTGGGCTGTTATTACTTTGGTGGGTGTTACACATCAGAATTAAAAGTGGCAAGATTTTGTGACAACACTATTTAACTTCATTAACAACATAATGAAGTGGCTTGTGACCCTGGAGGTAGAGTAGGCCGTCCACTAAGATCAACGGTTTCGATCCCTGGATCCTCAAGTCTGCATGTTGAAGTGTCAGATTAACACATTAATAATGCTTTATGACTGCTCTTATAAACATACATAATGCTTTCTGATGCATTGGGCATGTTATTTAAAATGTACTACATTTGGTCTACATATTACTAGCTATCTTCATTTGAAATTAATAAGTAACTATACAATATGTTAAAAAAAGAGTTTTTCCAGCAGAACCACAGTACAGACAGAGACACCGAAACAACAGGCAAGTTCCAACAAGAAGTCATTTATGACGTAAAATCAGAACTAACTTAGTCTCTGAGATTCTGAAAGAGGGACAGGGGCTTGGCTGGGATCTGGAGAAGTCTTCAGAGCAGGGGTTTTCTGTGTTGCAGGGTTTCCTTGTGAGGCAAAGGATTTCCAGGACTGCGTTCAGGTGAGTAGGAATGGGGGCTGAGAGTTCTTTGCAGGAGGAGGGGGAAATCCAGGTAAGTGGTTCTGGGTTTCTGGGAGTTTTTGCAGGTTTCTAGGAAGACGGAAGATCGCAGAGCTGAGGACAGGAGTAGCTGGATAGAGCCGAGGGCAAACAGGTCAGGCTGCAGGGATCTGCACATGGAGAGTATTTGTTAGCATTAAACAGAGACAATGGGAGCATAAAAACAAAAGAAGAGCCTGACAGTGTTCCACTGGAGTGTAACAGATGATTTGGAGGAGAGAGGAAGAATGAGCTACTTCTTTAATCCTGCAGCAGTGGAAGTGGATTGATTGCATGACCAGCGGCAGGTGAGTGATGAACTGCAGGTGTGTGGATAATCAGTGTGCCTAACTCCACGACTCCGCCCAGCTCCAGACAAACACACACAGGCAGACAGACAGAGGAGGAACAGACTATGGACAGACACAACCACATGAGGGAGAGGGAAAAAAAACAGGAAAAAAGACAAGGGGAAAAAACAAACCCTAAAACAATATTACTTTCTGTGTGGACCACTATTACACCACTTTTGTGTTACTGTGTTACTATGTGGCTTGTAACTGTCTTGCTGGAATAAGCATGGACGTCCCTGAAAACGTGACGTTGTCTAAATGGCAGCATATGTTGCTCCAAAACTAATGTGTACCTTTCAGCATTAACAGAGCCCTCGAGAAGTTGTGTTTGGATGTTGTTGATAAATTATGCAAGTCGTTCTGACCAAGCAATGTAACTGGTAAACAAGACATTCAGAACGTGCTCAAATTTTCATGACAGCACATCTTTGTCATCACTAAAAATATTACTCCAGCATTTCTGAATCACTGCTCTTGAAGAAGTCATATGATTATCATATCATTACTGTAAGGTAAGGTAATTGTACAGTGTCAATGGACGTCAATTTCACTACATCAAAGAGTGGAAACTTCATGAGAGAAAATACTGCGGCCCAAATGAAAAATAACAGCCAACTCACTACTGGTGTAAACCATAACCTAACACAAAGATGACAAAAAACAGCATAAATCACTATGCTCTAAACAGACACATTATAAACACTGACAAAAAGGAATAAGTGATTTAGACTGCATTGAAAAAGTTGTTGAAAAGCTAAACGCCATCAAGTAACAGACTCAAGTATAATATTTCAGTAGATAACAACATGTTGTGAATTTTGGAAATGATCTCTCTTTCTTTCATTAATTTAGACTTTTGGACTTTACCTTGCTCTTGGGTTATTGGAAATCTTTGGCATCTCCATCCGCTGTGCCACTGACACAGTGGCTACTAGCATAAAAAAAAACAGATAAAGTTTGCAAAAACACTTTGATAATACATTTTTATTTTGTTAGTAGTTGTATGATCACAGTATTACACTCGAGAGTAAGCTTTGACATAATTTGAGCACTTCAGTGAGGCTTGCAGACCTCTGCACCACATCTCTCTTGTGCTTATATGATGTTAAAGCACAGCCTCTCGTGTAATATTGCTTAAATATAATTTTCACATTGCATGGCTTGTCTTTGTGGATACAGCAATAAAATGTTGACTGACAATGCCTTTTCAAAGTGTTCCTGAGCCCGTGTAGTAATATCCTCTATAAAATCACATCAGTTGTCATCGCAGAGCTGCTTGAGAGGTCACAGGCTTTCAATATTAGTTTTCAGCCTTGTTCCTTACCTGCAGAGATTTCTCTGGATTCTCTGAATCTTTTGATCATATGATGGATTATAGACAATTGTGCATTGAGAAATGTTGCTAAACAACTGGATGCTTTGCCCACGCTTTATTTTTTTTTTTTACAAAGTACCAAAGTTATCTCTGCCATAGAGTTTCTACAAAGGAGTGGTGAACTTGCACGTATCACAAGCAAAGTGATGGTAAATGTATCAAAATTATTTTTAAATGTATGTATTTATTTATTAAATTGTAATTGCAATATTTACAAATTAGGTTTGGTGGGGATTACATGTAGAAAAGCATGTACATTTTCAAGGATGTGTTTTAGAGTTTGAGAAACCAAATAACATAAAGACAGTCCTCATAAATGATTGATTCGTGAAAACTTTGCACTGGTTTTGGTGTAGGTCAAAATATCATGCACAAACTTTAAATATTTTTGAAATATCTCAGAGGAAAGGATTCATGTTAGCGCCTTGATGTCTTGATGTGAGGAGAAACATAAGAAGAAAGCACTGCAGAGGTGCAGAGGAGGGAGAAATGATGAAATTATTGAAAGTCATGACGAAGTAGGAGAGAGCTCAGAGGAGCAGGACAGGAGTAGCAGAGATTGAAGAAAAAAGAGGTAGATAAAGAGGGTGGTATTTAAAGGGATTAGATATAAAACCTATGATTAGAACATAAACCGAGATTAAGACAGGAAGAGGAGTTAAGGAAAGGTAACACGGAGCCACCTGGAGAAGTTCTGACAAGTGGATGAGAGACTGAGCAGAGAATAATGAGAAGGTGTAAGTGGAAACAAAAAGCAGAGCGGCTTAGGGAAGATGTGCTTTGGTTATTTTTGTGTTATACCCTGTAATGGGATTCTTCCTCTGAACCACCGAGAGCAAGCAAGAGGAGCACATGATTTCACATGATGAGATTTCACATGGCTGCGATTCCCATCGGAGCACATTCTGTCTTCATTCGTTTGATTGTGGCTTTAATAGAAAAAAAAGGTGATTTTTTCCCTCCTCAGTGGGGGAGTTAAGTGGATGATTACAGCTGAGTTCTGTGGAGAATAGAAAAATAGGAAGGCACTGAGATGTATAGGCCAAGGTAACATAGGACTTCATTTATTTGAAGATCTATCAAGTCTCCTTGGTGCTACATAGTGTGTATGGGAGATGGAGAGAGAGTTTTGATAAATTCTTCTACACACCATATAAGGGGCAAGATATTTCGATGCATCTCACAGCTGAGACAACCAACACTAAACACACAACAGCTGGAGTTCATCTCCTCACAGCTCACACTCTGCCTTTCCATTCATTAATCTGCTTCATTTGTTTTGATTTATTTGTTCACAATTGATATCTTTGAATTTGAATTAATATTTTGTTATATGTTGTTAAGAGCCGTCCACACCAAGAATGACAACAATAGCTAAAAATCGTTCCAAGTCAAGTGGATGTTGGAGTCCACGCTACAACTATAATGACAACGAAACTAGTGAGCAATATTGTTTGGATCACTCCTAGAACAATTTCATGATGGATAGAAATACCAACAGCCAATGAGAATGTGTCGTCTTTGGTCACATCCAACATAGATCCCAACATCTAATTTGGACCACAAAATGTCTGTTTTTATATTGAAAAATATGAATGAAACTGTGGACTTTTTTACTGTTTGGTATTCTTTTTGTTGTTATTCCTGTGAATTTAGTCATCAATAATCGACTCATTTCCCTGATTATAGCAGATTCTGGCCAGCAACATGATGCTGTAGACTGCTGTCAGGAGAAAATGAAAGAAAATAGTCCCTAATGTTGATTCAAAAATAAATCTCTGTAATATGACAATTTATAGGATACGTAATGAATTTTACATTTAGATTCAAATCTTCTGAATTTAAGTGTTCAATCTGGGTGTCATCAGTATATTTGAGGGACATTTATCTACAAAATAAAGTTTCAGGAGTGCTTACAATAATTTAATTGCTAAATCTCTTTCATTTAGGATTTAGGAACGACCTTTAACATGGTACAATCATGCAGTCAGAGCTATAAACTGCCATGTGACCTAATATTTGGCTGCAGATGACACATGAATAGACATGATAAAACTTGTCTTCAAAAGATGACAGCTAGAGCTATGAGAGTGTTAGATTCTCCCAACTGCTGCCGTCTTAAAAGAATTTGGTGAAGCCATCTCCATATAGTTTTCTGTTTGTTTCTCCTCAGCCTCTTGCAGTTTATAGCAGTAGCAGCTCATCAGCATCCATTATCGTGGAGTGCATGCTCTGCGCTGCTGTTTACATTATCCTTCAGTGTGGATGCTCACATCCTTATTGTTATAGTTGTAGTTAATAAGAGACATATTCAGAATGTTTGTACATACGTATGTACAGGGAGAGGACTTAAGGAAAAGTGACAGACAGTCACCTGCACCTTTTAATTGCTTTTCATAGTTTGTTTAGTTTGGCTTTGTTTGCTGTAAGTATTGTTCCAAACAACCTTCTGCTTGTAGGAAGCAATGTGATTAACTTTTCTACATTTAAATATGCATTGGCAATATGTACAGTATTATGTCATGCCATTAAAGTCAATTGAATTTAATTGAGAGAGAGAGAAAAAGAGAGCGTCTGTGTGTGTGTGTGTGTGTGTGTGTGTGTGTGTGTGTGTGTGCGTGTGTGTGCATATTGCAGTACATCAATATAAAACTGAATGTTGAATGCATGGGATGGAGAATGCACTTCCCTGCAAACTGATTTATCAATCCCAGCATCTAAAAAGAAAGTGACTTTGAGAGTTCTTGTCACAGATTACAAAAACACATTTCCTAAACAAATTTGACATTGCTGTTCTATCTTCAACACTGACAGACACACCCTCCCCGCTCTGTGTCTCCCTATCCTCTGCTCACAAAAACAAACACCTACACACCAGACTTTACGTCTCTTTTTTAAAGTAAATCTTCCCTCTCTCTAGCTGCACAAAAAAATCATCCCATGTTTTTTTTTAGTGCCTTGGACAAATGTTAAGGGTATGTGCTGTCATGTCAGATATATCATGATTTTATTTTTAATTGAACTGCTTTGGTGAAACTGTACTGCTTAACAATCTACACCTCTACTACCACTATCTAAATGTATATGTTGTGTTTATTGAAAAATAGACGGTTGTAGAGATGGTTGATGTTTTTATAAAAAGGGCTTGTGATAGTTATCTGTGAGAGCTGGTACTTCAAGTACTCACAAAGCAATTTAACAAAACCACGGGCTTTTAGTGTCTGAAATACATCTACTTTATATATAAGATATTATGAAATAGAACTATCTCGCTCCCTGAGCTACCACCTTAACGTGGTGGAGGGGCTTGCGTGTCCCAATGATGCTGGGAGCTCAGTTGTCGGGGGCTTTATGCCCCTGGTAGGGTAACCCATGGCAAACAGGTCCTAGGGGAGGGACCAGACAAAGCGTAGCTCACCGGACCCCTTATGAAGAAAAACACAAAAGGTTCAAAGTTTCCCTTGCCCAGCACCGGGCTGCCACTGGTGAGAGGTGCCGGGCAGGAGTGGCAATACTTATAGCTGATGATCGACTTTGTAGTCGTGTCATTGGACTTGCGGCCACATGTCATGGACACTCAGGTAAAGAGAGGGGGGGGGCTGTCAACCAATCACCACCTGGTGGTGAGTTGGCTCTAATGGTGGGGTAGGATGCCGGTCAGACCTGGCAGACCCAAACGCATTGTGAGGGTCTGCTGGGAACATCTGACAGAGTCTCTCATCAGAAGGAGCTTCAACTCCCATCCAGAGCTTTGACCATGTCCCGGGGGAGGCAGGGGGCATTGAGTCTGAGTGGGCCATGTTCCGTGCCTCCATTGTTGAAGCGGCCGATCTGTGCTGTGGCCGTAAGGTGGTCAGTGCCTGTTGTGGCGGCAACACCCAAACCCATTAGTGGACACCGACGGTGAGGGATGCCATCAAACTGAAGAAGGAGTACTATTGGACCTTCTTGGCCTGTGGGACTCCGGAGGTGGCAGACAGGTACCGGCAGGCCAAGCAGAGTGCAGCTACGGTTGTCCCCAAGGTAAAAACCCGGGCGTGGGAGGAGTTCGCTGAGGCCATGGAGAAGGACTTCTGGATGGCTTCGAAGAGGTTCTGGACCATCATCCGGTGTCTCAGGAGGGGGAAGCAGTGCTCTGTCAACACTGTGTATGGTGGGGATGGTGCGCTGCTGACCTCGACTTGGGACGTTGTGGAACGGTGGAAGGAATACTTCGAAGACCTCCTCAATCCCACCGACATGCCTTCCAGTGAGGAAGCAGGGCCTGGGGGGCTGAGGTTGCCGAGGTGGTCAAAAAGCTCCTCGGTGGCAGGGCCCCGGGAGTGGATGAGATCCACCCGGAGTTCCTTAAGGCCCTGGATGTTGTGGGGCTGTCATGGTTGACAGGTTTCTGCAACATTGCATGGACGTCGGGGGCAGTACCCTTGGACTGGCAGACTGAGATGGTGGTCCCTATTTTTAAGAGGGTGAGTTCCAACCATAGCGGGATCACACTCCTCAGCCTCCCTTGTTAGGTCTATTCGGGGGTACTGGAGAGGAACTGTGGACCAGCTCTGGACCCTTGGCAGGGTTCTTGAGGGTGCATGGGAGTTTGCCCAACCAGTCCACATGTGCTTTGTGGACTTGGAGAAGGCATTCAATCGTGTTCCTCGGGGAGTCCTGTGGGGGGTTCTCCGGGAGTATGGGGTATTGGACCCTCTGATTCGGGCCATCCGTTCCCTGTATGACCGGTGCCGGAGCTTGGCCCGCATTGCTGGCAGTAAGTCGGACTCGTTTCCAGTGAGGGTTGGACTCCGCCAGGGCTGTCCTTTGTTACTGATTCTATTCATAACTTCTATGGACAGAATTTCTAGGCGCAGCCAGGGTGTTGAGGGGGTCCAGTTCGGTGACCTCAGGATTGGGTTGCTGCTTTTTGCAGATGATGTGGTCCTGTTGGCTTCATCAGGCCGTGACCTTCAGCTCTCACTGGATCGGTTCGCAGTAGGTTGTGAAGCGGCCGGGATGAGAATCAGCACCTCCAAATCCGAGGCCATGGTTCTCAGCTGGAAACGGGTGGAGTGCCCTCTCTAGATCGGGGAGGAGATCCTGCCCCAAGTGGAGGAGCTGAAGTACCCCGGGGTCTTGTTCACGAGTGAAGGAAGGATGGAGCAGGAGATCGATAGGCGGATCGGTATGGTGTCTGCAGTAATGCGGAGTCTACACTTGTTTGTCGTTGTGAAGAGGGAGCTGAGCTGAAAGGCAAAGCTCTCGATTTACCGGTCGATCTTAGTTCCTACCCTCACCTATGGTTAATGAGCTTTGGGCAGTGACCGAAACAGCAAGATCGCGGGTACAAGCGGACGAAATGAGCTTCCTCGGTACGGTGGCTGGGCTCTCACTTAGAGATAAGGTGAGAAGCTCTGTCATCTGGAAGAAGCATGGAGTAGAGCCGCTGCTCCTCTGCATTGAGAAGAGCCTGGGCTTCCCTGCTTAGGTAGCTGCCCCAGTGACCTGACCCCAGATAAGTGGAGAAGAAGGTGAAAAAACAAACAAACAAACAAAAAAACAACTTTATTTATCTTAAGGGACATGGCTGCAGCAGTTGCAATACAAAGTAAGAGTGCAGATATTAAGCATGCACTATACAAGGACTAAAATAACATATAAATGTAGAAGAAATATAATAACAAGTAAATGTATATAAAATGCTAATGCTCCTGTGCGTGAGCTGCACATGGTGCCAAGGATGTGGGTGGTCCATGATGCTCAGCAGTTTGTGTAGCGTCCTCCTTTCTGGCAACACCACCAAAAAATCCAGCTCCAGGTCCAGTACAGAGCCAGCCTTCCTGATAGTCTTGTTGATTATGTTCTTATCAGCCATAGACTCTATGCAAAAATGGACAACATGACAGTTCCCTTAAAGTGAAGCTTTTCAATTTGGATCACCCCCTGCTGTCTGTCTGCAGTATAGGTCATAAAGCCCGCCCCTCTATATTAGTCACTGGGACACAGGCCAAACTAAAAACTCAAAGTACACGCCAAATACATTCTTTCTGTCACTGAAGGTAGTTCTCATCATCCTGATGTTTGTTTGATGAAAAGTTTGGTTCCAGTAAGTTATTCAGTGTTACAAAAAGGGGATTTTCTGCCATGACTGACAGCTGATCTGTTTCTATTATTGCTGGGCCTCTCTCCCCCTCTCTCCCCCTCTCTCTTTCTCTTTCCTTTTTTGCCATGATTGTATTTCATTTGTTATTTATGACATCTATTGCTCGTCTGTCCGTCCTGGAAGAGGGATCCCTCATCATCCTCTACCACTCTTCCTGAGGTTTCTTCCCTTTTTTTCCCCCCATTTCAGGGGTTCTTTTTCGGGAGTTTTTCCTTGGGTGATTTGAGGGTCTAAGGGCAGAGGGATGTCGTACACTGTAAAGCCCTCTGATGCAAACCATATTTTGTGATAATGGGCTCTTTAAATAAAATTGACTTGACTTGACTTGACAGCTGTGAAAGCCAATTCATATGCATATGATTGGTCGGACGGGTTTTTTGGCGGAAACTCCTCCATTGCGAATATCGCTACTGTGCAGACTCCGGCTTTAAATGATGCCACCAGATGGCAGCAGCCGTATTTAGCTTCAGTTACGTGTTGGAGTGGTAAGTGAGGACTTTCACGTCTACATATTACACTCTAGGTATCTTTCTATCCACTGTGGATGTTCTAGGATGCCACGAACAACACCAAAGCATGTGGTGGGATTACACTACAAAAGAACGTGGTAATGTAAACATTCAGGTGGAAAGCAAACACTGACCTCCAAGGTGAAAGTATGGGGTTTGCCAGACCTATCCACCCCCACCTCCTATCTGCTCTATAGGGACCTCCATGCTCCTTATACAGGCAGTGTTTCAACCTGATGATGTCCAGTGGCATATCGTGTGGATGTGATGGGTTCCGTCCCGTCACGTTCTCAATGCTGTCTGTCCGCATGTCATGCTACCTCATCAGGTGCCATCTGGCTGACCGGAGGCATATTGTAACATTGTCCATTCCTTCAGACAGCATTCTCAGTTAGTGTTGCCCATATTATTCAGACATGAAGCGTGGGATTTGCTGTCAGGATCTTAAGCCAAAATCACTGCCAAAGCGATGGTATTTGACAACTTTGAAATGAGATATGGCCGGGTATACAGGGTAAACAGAACTGGAGGCCCCTGTATTGAGCACCACAGTGTGAGACATGCAGCCCTGATATCTAACAGTCCAAATGATTCACAATCCAGGACACCAGGGGAGTGTCTACCATCAGCTTACTCTCAGGCAGGGCAGGCCGAATGTTGTTGAATGCACTGGAGAAATCAAAGAACATGTCTCCCACTGTGCTCACTTGCCTCAATTGTTATCATGAAAATAATAACACTTTTTGAAAAACACCTTTATTAGAGCCATGTAAAGGGCAGTATAGGCCATCTTATCCATGTAATACCCCCCAAAAAATCAGTAGAAAATTGTGAATCTTAAGTGTATAGTGATGCTTGACTGCAATTGCCAAAGCAGCCCTGCGTAACATCTCCCCCACCTTTATCTAACAGGGATGCCAAGCTACGAACACCACTAGGGGATCAATTAAGCCTCCCTTTTCCTCTCTTTATACCTCCTCAAATCAAAAGGGGGGACTTCAAACGACGGACTGCATGCTCACTACACCCCCCCACCTCCAGCACCAAACCCAATTAAGACCATCATTAAAGGAATGTGTTAACACCTTTAGCAGGGGTAAAGATGTAGATTCTTTCCTGAGCAGTGGCATAGTCTTCCATGCTGCTACTTCCTGCCACTGCAGGTCTTACAACAGGGAAATGGATGGCTGGAAACCCTTTGCATGTTTGGGTTTGTGTTTCAGTAAAGTCACAAGAAATTATAGATTCATATGGACAGCTTTTGCAAAAGTCCAATGTAAAGGAGGCATGAACATTTTGTTAAGTTGGCTAGAGGTTTTGAGGAATATCCTCAGTGCATTTGTTTAGTTTACAGTTTGTTTAGTTTAATTTTGTTTACTTTCTATAATTGTCAGTCTGATATATTTTTAGAAAATATATTTACAGTAAAAATCAACATGTACAATGGCATTTTCTGTGGATATTTTTGCATACAAGCATGTGGCAAAAATGTGACATGGCTTTTTTTTTTTTTTTTTTTAGAAATTAAACACGGTTATCAGCTGCAATCCCAAATACAAACTCTACCAGATCTGAACAGTGAATGTTTTGTTTGGTTAAAAAATTACAGCTCCCATGAGGCTTCACATGACTTGTGTTTCTAACACGTGTCCCTGTAATGTGGGATGGAAGGTATCAATGGGAGAGATTACCATACAAACAGAAGTGTTACGATTTTTTGGACCGCCTAGAAGGGAGGACCCAAGAGCGACACTCAGACAGGTTAAAGTGAAGCCAGGGGTAGGAGTGGGAATGGAGGCAAGGAGGGTTCCAGGAGTCGATGAGGCTGGTGAGAATGGTGAGGCTGGTGGAGCTGAGGGCTGTGGAAGTCCGCAGTGGAGGAGGAGGCGAGTGACTGGGCAGTGAGGCGCTGGAGCTCGACGGAGGGAGGCACTGGAAAAACACAAAAACCACAAGTAAGTACACGAACACTTTCAAAAAGAGCAAAGAATGCACACACAAAGAAACTCAGAAGAGACGGCTGATCCACCACATTTGAGGTGGAAACAATCTGGCGCCAAAGAGGAGTGAAACCAGGGCATATATGCAACAGAGAGATGATTGCAAATGATGAACAGGTGAGGAAGTGTGCCGTGAGCTCCAGCACCTGGAAGCCACACCCAGCCCCTGCAACAAAGTGGCACAGAGGAAGACACACAAAAGGCATGCAGGCAGAGACAGCCACAAAAGTCACATACAATCCAAATAATACATAAATCGCCACAAGAAGGCACCAACAGCAAGCTGTCAAACTAAGACAACTTCCCCCAGTTTATCTATGCGATCCTGAGGAAGGTCTTCAGTGAGTTTTCCACTGACCACATGTAGCTCAACAACCGGCCATGGTCGATACATTCAAGTACTTCATGCAAACTCACCAGAAACAAAATAAAACCTATAAAACAGTCATGACTGGTCACATAATTATTTCTATGTCCATATGAGAGTAGTTTTCTTCAGGACAAATAGTTATTCATTATCTGTACTAAACCATCATGCAACCTTGTACTTAAATAATCGAAATCTAACTGCTTTTATGGAATTGAATCTAAAATAAAGCTATGACATTAAATGTATTTTCCATTTGGCTCATTTTTTCTTCTTCTACTTGGCTCTCTCTCTCTCCACTACGTTTATGAGTGTAAGAGAAAACTCTGAGGCAAATTCTCAAAGGGCCATGTAAATTACTTGTGCGGTCGATGTGTGCAATGGGCGATTCACATACAAGATTTATACCTCTGGTGGTCTTAATTATGTCTGCCTTTTATTTGCTCTGTAAAGCAAGAAGCACAGAAGCCTGGAACAAACCTTTCTTTCCTATAATAAATCTGCAGGCTGTAATTGATGGTTTTAGACTGAGGTGCCAACAGTCATCTCTATCCTTTGCCTTTCTTTTCCTCTAGCTTCTTTATTTCTCCTCTTTCTCTTTGTTTCACTCTTTAATACTATCACCACATGTTTTATTTGAGCATTTTCTGGTTAGTTCATGTTCCTCATCACATTTCCTTGTGGTTTTGTGAGACTTCACACTTCTTATTCCTCCAAGGGAACTTCAATATTGACCAAAGAGTAAAACATGTTTTTTTGGGGGGAAAATCATTGCTTGTATTTCATTGAATTTAACATGCTTGGTTGACCCCAGTGAGCTCCTGCCTGAACTGGTTTGGGGTATTTTAAAAAGCTTTTTATTTCCTCAGTTCCAGAAATCTAGTAAAGGAGGTGTAAGTAAAGAAAAGTGGACAGTTTAATTCTGAAGACTGCTTTTGGGTGAATTATGTGGACTGAACCTTCAACACTGCATCTTATTGAGTGGTTGTGACATCATTAGATCAGGCTGCTAAAAGTAACCCTGCACTGTTTAATTGCCTTTTGTGACACCATAAATATTGCCAAAACCCTTTACTTCCTGCATCTTTCTGTCTATCCCTGCACCATCCATCCTTTCACCCTGCAGCAGAGCACAGAAAGTGGAACTTGCCATTCCAGAATAGAGAAGGTCACTGAGAGCCTGTTTAGATTGGCAGAGCTGTAACTCAACACACGCTAATCTGCCACTCTCAGTGAGATGTGGCTTTGACATTTATATTTTCAACCTCAAACTCTAACCGGTGAGTGGAGGTGTTGGTGACACGACATTTCTTTATTTATTTTTGAAGCTGTCTGTGTCAAAGGTGTGGCTCACGTTTACTGCCACCAAAATGAGGTCCATTCTGTAAAAACTGTACTGTATTATTGCACATGGGTTCACATAGCATTGTGCGAACTCAAAACAAGAAAAATATAATTGAAATGAATCAGATATTCATACTCCCCTCCCTGAGCTACCACCTTATCATGGTGGAGGGGTTTGCGTGTCCCAGTGATCCTAGGAGCTCAGTTGTCAGGGGCTTTATGCCCCTGGTAGGGTCACCCATGGCAAACAGGTCCTAGGGGAGGGACCCGACAAAGTGTAGCTCACAAGACCCTTACGATGAAGACAACAAATGGTCCAGAGTTTCCCTCGCCCGGACGCGGGTCACCGAGCCCCCCCCCCAGAGCCGCCAGGCCTGGGGGTGGGGCTCGATGGCGAGCACCTGGTGGCTGGGCCTTTACCCATGGGGCCCGGCCACGCACAGCCCGAAGAGGTGACATTGGACCTCTTTCCCATGGGCTCACCAGGGGCCATAGGGGTCAGGTGAGCCAAACAATTGAAACATGGGATGCTTAATGATAGAAACTACATAGTAATAAAATAAAATAATAAAATGAATAAGGAGATAATTTATAGGTGTCATAGAACACACAGAATACAACATATTTCTCACTCCATATCAGTCCTTCTTAATCCTATAGTTAGCTAAAGTCTGACCATAAAGGGCTAATGTACTCAGTGCACTTGGTCCGAACCCAGAACCCTAGAGTTTTGAGGATCTTTTCCATAGTGTATATTGCATAAATTATTTCTATCCATGGTGGTTGATGGTTTTGGTTTTACATTTCCTTGTGACAGCCTTTTTTGCTCGCTAACTGACAGTTTTCATAATCTATTAAAAGAGTAACTACACAGCCAATTGTTGGCCTTAGTGCCTCCTCCCTGACAAGTGAAAAAAGTATGAAAATGGGCAGGACTGGGAGGGGCTAAGACACGCCCAATCACCTGATCAGGCCGCCTCTCCATTCTCACATATAGGTCAAATGGTACCCAATTTTCTGTGGATTGACATTGTAATGATTTATAATTTATGAATACCTGGTAATACCTCACTGTGATTTGATGTGTGACAGTTCAAACACCACCACATATTTTTAACTAATCCACTGAAACATATTCTTGAGAGATCCTGACCCATAAAAAGGAACAGTGTTGCCAGAGAAGAAGTAGCATCTGTCTTATCATTATGAAACCCACTGGTTATTTTTGATGCAAGTTTTATAAACTGTAAAGTCTCTGATCCTACCCAACTGTCAAGTTTTTAAAGTCCATGTTGGCTCGATCCCCAGAATTGATGCTTCTGGTTGTTTTTCAGTTATTGTTGTTGTAAAGTGACTGTTTAGTTTGACTTATTTGTTTAAGATCCCCTTTCTCCTTTTTCTCAGCTAGAATAAATGGCTCATTACACTAACACTGTTTGCAAGAGACATGTTGCCACTGACTATGTTTGAGTAGGCTAATTATCAGAACATGAAAAGCGGCAATTTCCAGGAAGAGGATTCAGGGAGCTCCTCACATGAATGACCATATGAATAAAAATGAAGTTGTCTTTATGAGTGACCCCTGCCAGGCAGGAGAAGAGAGGGAGAGGGAGAGAGAATCAAGGTGTGTGTGTGGGGGCACGCGCACATGTGCGTGTGCATGTGATTGAGAAATAAACAAAATGGAAATGCAGTTCTTAAAAGGTCAGGACATTTTTACTTACAGAAATGCCTGCTCAACGGGTGGGCACAGAGATGCATTTAGCAGCACTTAAAATTTTAATTTAGCTATCAAAGGGCACTTTCCCTTTTTTTCTCTACTCTTCTGTCTCAATCTTTTCTTTCTAATTTTCTATTGCTACACATTAACAGCCTTCATTTTGATCAAAATACAAAAGCACTGAAATTCCCATTAGGCTTTTTTTATTTTAACAGGGGTTGTCATTTCAAGGAGAAGAGCACATCAAAAGAGAAAACACTACTTTGGTTTTTATCTTTATGTTAATCAAATCGGCTCCCTGTGTATTTTATTCATGATTTTTCTTTGATTAAACATTGTCCTTTCTCAAATTCACTAAGCTGTTTATTTCAGCTTGTGATTTTTGCGCCTTAACAGCTCAAAGAGGCGACATGTTTTAATGGCTACACAGTTGTATAACATGTTGAATATCTGTAAACCATTAGTAGGATAAGTAGGTGTAAGAGAGACGGCAATTTAAGAAGAGAGAGTTTTAGAAAGTAGGAGAATTAAAAAAAAAATAAAAATAACTATGTAATGCAAACATAAGCCAGGTGTCAAGTTTGAAGTCACATGCACTTAATTTAAATTTGTTTGATTGCAATCTCACTTGAGTGATTCGGTTACAAAGCCCAGGAGGTGTCATGGAGGGAAAAAAAGTCATTTGTGTGCAATATTTAATCATTTGCGCTCTCAAATTATTAATCCCTGCTTTCTGATACCATAATTTATCACCCTTATGCCATTTGTCTTGTACTTGTACTCCTCACACTTCCACTGTGGATCACTGCACATTCAATATTGTTTTATTTTGCCGCAAAAATAGGATGAGATTGTAGGTGTTATGTAGTCCATAACACCTACACTCTCGTCCTCTTGTGGCGTCAATTTATAACAAAATTGTATGTATAGTGACACACTGTACAAATGTAAAGAGTACTAGTACAAAAAAATGTACCTATGTGTGTGTGTGTGTGTGACACACACACACACACACAGAGATACACATTTTAATAAAAAGAAAATTTGTGTGTGTGCATGATTTTACAAATTGTGCTCTTGAACTAACAATGTTTGCTAACTAATTTGTCTTATTAACAGGACTTTCTAACATGACTTTCAATCATATAACATTAGTCCCAAAAACAGAACTAATTTATGTTTATGTCTTTCCATATATAAAATGAAATAATTTGTTAATTTTTCACTCGTTCATATTTTCCACAAGTTTTTGGTCTTTGTTGACTCAGAATACAAACAGAAAAATAAAAAATGCACAGTTCTAACAATTCATCTGCATATGAATAAATTAACTAATTAATATTTTATTTTGGTTATGTTGCACCCTCAGAACGACAGGACTCGGTCTTCTGTTTGGCAACTTTATTCTTCCCGGTAATGCTTATTTTTTTTTGTAATGAGTTCGTCGGAGCAGCCGGGTCTCACATGGCAAACACACATACCTGTTACATTTTTCTGAGATGCGCACACACATTGCGCAGACTGATGACGTACTGTTGCTTCACTAGCATCATACTCTGTGTCTGTCTCTCTGTCTCTGCATAAATAAAAAATAAATGAAGGCAAAATAATACATAAAAATAATAACTACAAGCAGAGAGTGAAATGAAAATGTGCCCTATTGTGGATGCCTTATTTAGCCTGCTTCCATTACATATATTTGCTGAATATTTCCAGGCTGCAACACCCTCCCCCACTAAAAAAAAAATGTTGCCTAACATTTTCCCTCCTATTTCATAAGAAGAATATGAACAACATATATCAACCATGAAACACTTGGTGAAAAGTGAGCATACAGGTAAGTATCTAAACACACATCACAGGGTACAGGATTAGGTTGCGTTATCTCTTTTCAGTGTCTCTGGTTCCTCTTTGTCAAACACTCTCATGGCAGTAATACAAGACTAAATGTTCATAGTCCATCAGCATTGAAGGGTGAACAGTCCACAGAAGCATTGGTGGGCCCCCCAATCTTCACATAGGGACAAGGAAATTACCGTATACACCTGACATTATGTTCCTACATATTGTGCCATGCATTCCATTACAACAAGTGTACATACCACTGTTCCTCTCATTATCATATGCACTACACTGTTGTCTTAGCTTTAATCATGAACTCAGATAACAACAATTTCTGCGATTATTTTTTTATCAAATCAATTCTCAGATGACCTGTTTTTGCTGTTGACAGTAATATGTGTTGTCAATACTAAAGTGCTACATTATCACCATGAACAATAACTTTTATCAGACAAAGGCCAAATATGAACTAGCCTGCTTCATTAACTTATTCAGTTGCTTATGTAACCCCGTATCTTTTCCTACCCCTCGCTATAAAAAGGATACATGAGTGATGGTCTGGAAGAGGGGTCATGGCTGGCTCCGAAGGGACTTCTCATGGCAACAGCACAGGTTTCCAGCAGCTTCAGGGTTGGCTGGCCAAGCTGGTCATATGTGTAGATACGCCTTGGCTGTCTGGCTCTGGCTGGTCTCCCCCTCGATGTTTCAGGATCACTCTCTTCCTTTTCAGATTCAGCATTCCCCCCTCAGTCTCAGGTTCAGCTGCAAGAACATCATCCCGTTTCTCAGTGTTGTCTCTCTCCTGTACTTGCTCCACTTCTGGGTTCTCCAGTGCCTCCTCTTGGTCGTTTCTGTGTGTCTCTGTCCTCGGGTGAAAGTCCTCTGCCTCTGCATTAAGGGGAGGATCAACATGTCTCACTGGTGTCCACAGTTGATATTCTTCTTCGCTTGAACTGTCTAAGTCAGTCAGGTAAGTATCATGTTTGGCTTTTTGATGCCTTGTTACTGCATGCTTCACTTTGTTTCCTTTGCCATTTTTTGTCGGGTTGGGGTCACTGACCTCTGACTTTTCAACCAGGTAGGGGCATGGCAAGAGCAGGTTACGGTGTAACACTCGTTTTCTTGCTATTCCTTGCAATGGTTCAACCACATACACCAGGCTGTCGGGACCTTTCCTCCCAGTGATGACGTAGACTGTGTCTTCCCAGTAACTGCGTATTTTCCCAGGGCCACCTCTGGGTGTTAGGTTCCTTACAAGAACATGATCACCTGGCTCGAGAGTGGAGCTCCATGCGTGCTGATTGTAGTTCCTCTGTCCTCTTCTTGCACACTTTCTCATGTTTTCCATTGCAATAGTATACGCTTCTTGCATAGCGTCTCTCCACTTTTCTGCATAGCCTGTGTGTGACAGTTTATCCTCTTCTCCTCCCCTTTTTGGGAACATCAAGTCGATTGGCAGGGTTGGTTCACCAAAGAGAAGGAAGAATGGGGAGAAGCCTGTTGACTCGTGCACAGTTGAGTTGTAGGCGTGGACCACTTTATTTAGATGTTCTTTCCAGCTCGACTTTTGAGTCTCCTCCAGTGTGCGCAACATCCCGAGCAGAGTTCTGTTGAAGCGTTCTGCTGGATTGGCTTGGGGGTGGTATGGAGACGTGCGGGAATGGCGAATGCTGCAATAACCTTGGAGCTTGTGAAAGAGCTGATTTTCAAACTCTTTTCCTTGGTCATGGTGTATCTTGGATGGGAAACCAAAGCGCATAGTGAAGTCATCAAAGAGTTTTCTGGCTGCTGTTTTTCCAGATTTATCCTTTGTTGCATATGCCTGTGCATATTTAGTGAAATTATCTACGACTACGAGGATGTATTCTTCACCTCCCTTGCTTTTCTCCAAGTGAACGTAGTCAATTGAGATCATCTCAAACGGGGCAGAAGTCTCAATACTCTGGATAGGTGTCCTCGTAACTCTGTTTGGTTTTTTCCTTTTAATGCAGCAACACACTTGAGTGACATAATGCTCCATCTCCTGCCTCATCTTAGGCCAGAAAAAGCGTTCTCTGGCAAGAGCAACCATTTGGTCTGTGCCTAAGTGCCCCATCTCCTCGTGCAGGTGTTTGTAAATGATGGGTTTCAGGGACTCAGGGACAACTAACTGTGATCTGGACACTGCCTCTCTCCTGAGGATTCCATCTCCATCAACCTGTAGACGAGACCACTCTCTGATGAGACGTCTGACAGCTTCAGTCTCTGCCAATTTGTGTATATGTTTTAGAAGGACATGTGCTCTCTTCAGGACCAAGACTCGGCTTATTACTGGATCTGTGTTTTGTGCCACTCTGATGTCCTCCACTGCAAGACGTTTAATTGGCTGAGTGATTTTCTCCTCTTCTGGAAGTGCATCTGGATTACAGGTGACAGCAGAGATCCAATTAACTTCTCCTGTTTTTTCTCTTTTGAGAGCTTTTCCGATAGATTCAACAACATCCTGATTACACTCCTCTGTGCACTCATGCAAGATTTCCTTGATGGGCTTTGATCTCCGCGACAGGAAATCTGCGTCCCGATTTGCTGATCCAGGCCTGTACTTGAGGGTGAACCTGTAATCTGCCAACTCTGCCACCCAACGATGTCCAGTGGCATTTAGTCTTGCTGACTTCGTGACATATGTTAGCGGATTATTGTCACTGTATACAGTGAAATGAGGTGCGTGGAACAAGTAGTCACGAAAGCACTCAGTTATGGCCCATTTTAGCGCCAGGAACTCCAACTTGCCAGAATGCAATTTGTAGTTCTTTTCGGCTGCTGTCAATGTCCTGGATCCATACGCTATGACTCTAAGTGATCCACCTTGCCGCTGGTACAAGACCGCACCTAAGCCTTCCTCTGAGGCATCGACATGGAGTACAAAGGGCTTCTCCAGATCTGGATATGCCATGACAGGTGGGTTTGTCAGCTGATCTATCAGTTTGTTGAGAATGTCTTGATGAATTTCTGACCACTGAACAGGGTGGGATGGTGGTAGCTGAATGGATTGACGACCAGCCCCCTTCCTCTTCAAGTTGTTTCTCTGCTCAGACTTTGGCTTTGCTAACAACTCATAAAGAGGCTTGGCTGTCCTGGAGAAGTCTGGTATGTAAGGTCTGTAGTAACTGAGGAAACCCATCAGTTTTCTAACATCTCGCACAGTGGTCGGTACCTCATGTCTCAGAGCTTGTACAGCTTCCACATCTTTTGGGTTCATTCTGTATCCCTCCTCAGAAATCATATGACCCACATAACAAACCTCACGTTTGAAAAAATCACACTTCTTTGGTCTTAACTTGATGCCACACTGTCTTTGTCGCTGTAACACCTGTCTGACGTTTTGAATGTGTTGTTCAAAGTTGTGGCTGAATACCAACACATCATCCAAATATGGGACGCAAACTTCATCTCTGAGATCCCCCAGGCAACCTTCCATGTAGCGCTGAAAGGCGGCAGGTGCATTAGTGAGTCCGAAGGGGATTCTGACCCATTCATAAAGTCCCCAGGGCGTAATGAATGCGGTACAGGGCCTGCTTCTCTCACTCACAAAGCCCTGGTGATAGGCCTTCCCCTGGTCCAGCACTGTGAACCAGGAGTTGCCCCCCAGGTTTTCCAGGATTTCTTGTATCCGCGGGATTGGGTGACGATCTGGTAGTGTTTTCCCATTCAGCAGCTTGTAGTCTATGCATAAACGAAGACTTCCATCTTTCTTCCTGACGCACACCACCGGTGAGGAGTACGAAGAGCAGGATTTCTGGATCCAGCCTTTGTTTAGCAGATCCTGCAGGTGTGTTTTTACTTCTTGGTAAAGGTGTCGTGGGATTGCATTGTATGTTTTCTGTACGGGGATGTTGTCTTTTAGCTGAATGTCCATCTCCAAATCTTTGATGCATCCTGTGTCCCAGTCATCCTTTGCAAAGACATCACACTCCTCTCTGAGCATCTGTTGTACCTGCTGGCGCTGGTCCTCTGAAAGATGACTGAGGTCCACTGGTGGATGCCAGGGCTCACTCTGTGGTGCAGATTTGGGGTGCTCGGCAGGGGGTGTGACACTGCTATGGGCTGACTGAGGCCCCTGTGCATCCACAGGCTTTGTCTCCAGTGGGTAGACTGCATCCACACTATGCAACCAGCCTAGTGTTATGCGGCCACACAGCACAATATCATTGTCAGTTTGATTTTCAACAGTCACTTTTATTTTACCTTTGTCCTCTTGTGAAAGTTGGATCAGCTGTTCTCTGACAGTGAGTCCTGAGGGCCATGGTGCCTCCTGATTTGGTTCCAGTACCACGTGTGATCCGCTCAATTGACTCTTATTCACCTGTCCACATTCTACTTCCATGATTTTATTTTTGGGTATGGTAACGGGTCGTTTGCCTAGTGGCAAACTGGCTATGTGGGAGCCACCTTCAAGCTTTTGTTTCTTTAAAACAGACAAGACTGCTCTTGCAGTTTTGCATCCCACTTCCAGTGCTGAGCAGAGTCTCTGTACCATGTGACCAGAAGATAGGCTGTTCCAGGTGAGTCATTTGCCAGTGCCAGTTCCTCAATTACATTAAAACCTATGACAGGGCGTGCAAATTCTTCACTGGCAACCAGGATTGGGACCAGCACTGGTTTGTCACTCATTCCTGACACAGCATTTTTGGACAAAGTAAATTCAATTCCCATCCATCCTTCATAGGGAATAGCTGTACCGTTTGCAGCTGAGAGGTCTAACGCTCCTTCTTCAAGCAACTCCTCCACTGGTCTCACCTCAACATCTGGCAGGTTTTTCTTTTTCCAGTCAGCTCCAACAATAGACACCTGTGAGCCAGTGTCCCACAGCACTACGGTGTCAACACCACCCAAGGAAGCTCGGACAAGGCACTTCTTCCCTACCAGCTTAGCAGTTTGTTGTTGCTTACCAGTGAGAGGTGCTTTTAGCTTGAACTGATCCTCTTTGTCCATCTTCTCTTCAGTATGCAGTAGTGTCTCAATTTTATTTGTGGTGGCTGAGATGTTTTTGGCACGGCAACCTGCTGCCCAGTGTTCTGCACTACCACATCTGAAGCAGTGATTACACTTTCATACTTTGGGGTGTGGAGATTTGACTGAGGCTTGCTATTTGTGTGGTCAGGTTTAGGATGGCCTCACAAATGGCATGGTTACCTTGGTCCACCTTCTCCATTAGTGTGTCCCGTTTATGTGTTTCACTCTTGTTCTTGTTTGGTTTGTGCACAGAGCTTTCTTTTTCAGTTTCCTCATTTTCCTCACTTACAGCTGCAACTTTTACTGTCCTTGCTTTTAATGTGGTTAACAATTTGCTCTTTCTTTCCATTTCCAAACTGTATGTAGCTGTCATTTTCTCCAGAAGAACTTCATCCTTTACTTTTGGGTCTTGTAAGTATGGCTTTACATCTGCTCGGATGGAGTCGTCATGGAGACCCGTGAGAACTGTTTGGAGAAACTGATTTTGAATCAGCTCTGAGCTGTACTTTAGTCCTGACTCAACTCTTTCTGAAGCAAAAAGGATTTGTTGTCTTAGGTCCATGGCTCGCACCAAAAACTGGATTGGCGTTTCTCTTGGTTCCCGTACTGCACGTGTGAGGGAGTGATACAGCTGTGTAGCATCTTTTTCAATATAATGAGTCCGTAATATCTGTCTGAGAGCTTGCAATGTCAAATCAACTCTGCTTTCAAGATAACTCTTCAGTTTTGTTCCTGGGACTATGGCTTGAATGACAGCTTCAACCACTTCTCCTTCATCATAGCCCCTTTTTAATGCTCTCTGGATTTATCTTTCCAAGCTGGCATAGCCTAATTTGTCTTTTTGATTTGGTTCTCCAATTTGTCCTACTATTTTTAAGTCTCTTCTGAAGAGGGGGTGGACAAATGCTGGATTTGTGTAAGGGGCAGTAGTTGTTTTGGTGTGATTTTGGGCAGGAATGCTGTCTCTGTCCTCATTTGGATTACTGGGTGCAATACCACTTCCGTCCACAAGATGGTGCTCACACGCTGTCTGTTTAGGCTGAGTGTCAGTTTTTCCTTTATTTTTCTCTTTTAATTCATTAATCTTATCACTTACTGACAGTAATAGAGACATGCCTTCGTCTTCTAATGAAGTTACATCTTTCCCTTCCAAATACTGAAGGATGAGCCGCCGCAGCTTGCGTGGTAAGTCTCTATCACTTTCATCCACGTCCAGGTCTAGTGCTGCACAGACTTCATTTAAGTCTGGTGCTGACGGTGTGTGTAACTTTTCCTCTATCTCCTCCATTAAATTCTCCCAAGCAGGCGACATTTGTTGTGTCTCGGCCATGATAACTGGTGGACATGGAGACTTTTACCTTCACTGTTTCTTTCCGTGCACTGCAGAGTCTGTCGTCGTTAGCATGCTAGGCTAGCAGCTAGTTAGCTTGCGGCTTTGTTGTGGTCGCTGCCCGTCGGCACCGTTTTCCCATGTGTAGTTCTCCTTCTTGGCGACAAACTCTTTAAACCGGGCGGAAACACCAAGTTTATGTTGCACCCTCAGAACGACAGGACTCGGTCTTCTGTTTGGCAACTTTATTCTTCCCGGTAATGCTTATTTTTTTTGTAATGAGTTCGTCGGAGCAGCCAGGTCTCACATGGCAAACACACATACCTGTTACGTTTTTCTGAGATGCGCACACACATTGCGCAGACTGATGACGTACTGTTGCTTCACTAGCATCATACTCTGTGTCTGTCTCTCTGTCTCTGCGTAAATAAAAAATGAATGAAGGCAAAATAATACATAAAAATAATAACTACAAGCAGAGAGTGAAATGAAAATGTGTCCTACTGTGGATGCCTTATTTAGCCTGCTTCCATTACATATATGTGCTGAATATTTCCAGGCCGCAACAGTTACATGCAGACAGTTTGTTTCATTTTTTTTTCATTCATTAACTGAAAAAGGAATAGGCTGAAACCCAAGGGTTATTTTTGCCTATCCTAATACAAACAAAGGAAAACCCAGAATAACATCAACATTAAAGAAATAAAATGAATGATAAAAAAATGTAAAAAAAACCCCAAAAAAACCCTGTTGTACTCTTAACTGTCACACTATATTTAATACTATAATCATTCCTGAATTATTTTAGGGTTTCAGTTAGGTCATCATGATCATTTTACATTATAATTTGCAATCATTTTACATTTTATGGCTTTTTTAAAAACTCAACAGAGAGCAACACAATTTCAACTCATCACTGAGTCCACACCATGATTTGACTCAATTATAATTGGATTATAATTTCCTTCTCTTTAATTTTTTTTTCTGAATACATACCAGAAGGCTTTCACAAACAATACTTAACCTCATATTTCACAACACAAAAAAGTAGTATCACCTTTCTTCAGAGCTCCACCCCACCTCTCCCCCATGATATTCATCATTTTCATTTATATAGATCACAATCTGTTATCTCTCTGATGGCTATTACTTTAGCCTGTTCTGGAGTACCATTCAGTCCTTTACTTATCAGTACTTTACAGTTCCTTGTCCAAGTGTCCTGGATTCTTTCCTTCTTCAGGTCTCTGGCTTGTCAAGTTTCAAGGGGGGTGTGACAGCTGCTACATTTTTACTGTGTAAAGGAATGTCTTTGTTGTTGAAGAAGTTAAAGAGTGAGCAAAGTGAGAGCAATTCACCTCCTGATGCATCCTCACCCTCCTTATCACCTGCTGTGATCTGTGCATCGGTGCGGTGGGTTGTCTCCTGCCCAAATATCACCAAGTCATCCATTCTTGTACATTGTTCCAGGTATTCCACTCTTCTTTCAAGGTCTTTAATTTTCTTGTCTTTGTCTTCGATCACAGACTTCAGTTGATGCGCTTCATCAGTTAAATCCAGTATGCCCATCTGCTGTTTTGCCACCTTACTCAGTTGTTCCTCAGACATGAAGTTTAGAGACTTTTTCACTCTTTTCCATATCTTCTGCTAATTTCTTTGTTGCCATTTCTTTTGGTTGGTTATTTGCTCAGATTGGTTGATTATTCACTCAGTTTCCAGGTAATCCACTATTGCTGGCTGTCAAGCACATGTCATCAAAAGTGTCCAAAACTTCAAAAATAGCAGAAAATAACCCTGCACCTTGAAGCTGAATTGTCTTGTAAAGAGATAATGAGATACTGGGCGGATTTAAAGAGCAGAACAACACAATGCATCTAACCAGCAGCCATCCTGTAAGGATCACTGTGTCTTCCAATTTCTGAAAACCTCCGAACCACTACTGAAAATCTAAAACCAAAATTAAAGCCAAATTTTTTTGAATGAACCCCTCAAACAAAATCAGTCAGAAATATTGTTACTTTTTCAGTTTCCTTAATACTTTCATCTTACATCAAAGATAACATGCAATGTCACCCTAAATGTAGGAACTGTAGAACAGCAGTACCAAAAAAACACCACAACAATTGTCAGTTTATATCAGAGTAACCAAAAAAGTTAAAAAAAACAAAAACATGGTTTTGGATTTTCCTCTTTTATATGAAGATATATATAGTTTTCCACTGGCGCCCATCCATCCATTACATCCATTTTCATCGTATTATCTGAGACTGGATTGTGGGAGCAGCAGGCTGTGCAAAGTACTCCAGATGTCCCTCTCTCCAGCCATGCTTTTAAGCTCCTCCTGAAAAACCCTGAGGCGTTCCCAGGCCAGATGAGATACATCATCCCTCCAGTATAATCTGGGTCTGCCCCAAGGCCTCCTTCGAGGTGGTTGTACCTAGAACACCACGAAGGAGAGGCGCACAGTAGGCATCCTGATCAGATGCCCGAATGACCTCAACTGACCCCTTTTGACAAAAGGTGTAGTGGCTTTACTTCAAGCTCCCTCCGGATGTCTGAGCGTCTGACCCTATCTCTGAGACTGAGCCCGGACACCCTCTGGAGGAAACTCATTTCGGCCTCTTCTATCTGCAATCTTATTCTTTGAGTCACTAACCAAAACTCCTGGCGAAAAGTGAGGGTTGGGATGTAGATGAACTGGTAAGCTAAAAGCTTTACCCACTGGCTCAGCTCCCTCCTTACCTCAACCTTACCTCCTATTTGCCTTTCCAACTCACTCTCCATTTTAAACTCACTCGTGAACTTAACCCCAAGATACTTGAACTCATTTGCTTGGGGCAGTAACTCTCTCCCCACCCAGAGGGGATAATCAAACCATTTCCCAGCAGGGAACCATGGCCACAGACTTGGAGGTGCTAAATCTCATCCTGACTGCTTCACACTCCGCTGCAAAATGCCTTAGTGTGTGATGAGACAAACAGAACCATGTCATCCGGGTGTCATCTGGGTGTCATCCTGCCGGAGGCGAACACCCACTGGAAATGAGTTTGTCTTTGAGCCCTTTGGTCCTGCTCCTCCCCCGCCATCTGATCCAACTCAGCACCAAGAGGTGAACTGTTGACAGCACTACTCCTCTCTTCACTGTAGAGAAACAGCTGCAGATCTGATGATACGACCACAACCGGATAAAGTACTTGTTCTCCAAAAGTGTTGTCTCATCAGGGTCTTCTTGAACCTCTGGCAACCCTACACAGCTCCCAGAATCACTGGGACACGCAAACCCCTTCACCACGTTAATCCTTAGAGGAGTGCGAATGTTTCAGCATATTCTGTCTCATTATTCTGCAGTATGAAAATGACCTTTTCCAACTGAATCATTTCTATTGCTTTTGTGATCCATTCTGTCTGAGTTGGTGTATTTAAAGCAATCCAATTTTCATGATTACCGTCTTTGTGACCATACATAATGAGAAAAAATTCTTTATTCTTTGAGGATACCCTGCTGAAGTTATGCAAATCTCACCATACACATGATTGTGGTATGAGTGGAATTGCTATATTAGCGTGTATCATAACTTGCTTTGTTATGCCAAACCAAAAATATTTAATTTTATTGCAGTTCCACAACAGATGGAGAAGAGTTTCTTCAGCAGCACCACATTTTATGCAGTGACTATCACCCCTTTTGTCCATTTTAAATAGCTGCAATTGCAAAGGAATGTAACATAATCTGTTGAGTATATTAAATTGCCTTAGTTTATTTTTTGCACAGCAGAGGGGCAGTTTTTTTCATACATCTGACCAGGAAATATCTTTTTTTTTTTTTAAAGAGATCCTTGATCCATTTCACTGTGTAAGCATTAACTTGTATGTTGGTGCTTGCATTTAATATTGCGTAACAGATTTGAAAAATATTTTTACTAAACAAGCTGTGTTTAATAAAAAAGTATGTTTTTAAATGTGTGTGTATCAGTGTTCAATTATTATTACATGTGGAAACCATTATGCTGTAGAGTGAAATGATTTAGGTATTTACCTATTTGTTTGGGATGTCAGTTACTAATTCATTAAAGGTTTTAAAAAATTATAAAATTATATGATAGAGCTTAGTGATTCACAACAATCACATGATTTCAGAATGTTAAATGACACCTCAGTTGGACTTTGCATGATTTCCGTTGTTAGTATTTTCATGAAATATGAAGATTTCATATTTATATACTTTATATACATATTTTCATAAATACGCTCTTTAATCTTCACTCACAAAGAGATCAAATAACCTTTCAAACTTTCTGACAACCATAGGATACAAAATAATGAAAAAAGTTGGGTAGCTGTAGTCCACCATTGTTGTTTGAGCTAGAGGTATAAACACCTTACCTTTTCCCCATGCCATAAAAAGGTTGAGATTGTCTTTCATAGATTTTCAAATCAGTATTTTTTGTATTATGACAGGTAGCATTCTTAGAATCTACTTCGCAGTAGGAAGAATGTTCATAGGTATAAGGTAGAAGGTAGATTTATTAGTAATTTTTTTAAAAAAAAGTTTAAAGAACAAAATTACATTTGTCCCTGATCCTGCTAAATCTTGGAGTTGAAAGATGAGTTGATTAAAAACAGCAGCTACTATGAAGATTCCATCAGGCCAGAAGAAGGCCCAGCAGAGGAACAGCCCCTGGTCCAAGTCTGGTCAGCCCCGCCCCAACCCTGGCTCTCCTCCCCCTCCCTGTACGATACCCCTGGCTTCGTTTCTCCCCTCTGGTCTGACTGGCCGCTTGGCATATGCCGTTTTTGGGAATGCTCTCACGGTCTGCTGTATTCAGTCCAAACCCCACACAACTTTTCCGGATGTTGATAAGTGCTTCTCTATTGTAGAAAAGTCATGCTTCAGCAGAAGGGGACATGGTGTTGAAAAAATAGAAGAATATAGGAAAAAAGTAGCAAGCAATTTAGAAGCTACTGGCTGCTGCATCTACATGCGCTGCTGTCGTCATAGCAACCTTTTAATTTTTACTATGTTCACTCTAACCCATGAAGATATGGGAAGATATGACCATCGACTAATATTTGACTTTATTTTATTAAATATTTAAGATTCACATATTATTTTTGATAGATATTTGATATATCTTTTAATCCTAAATATGTTATTTCAGTTTGTTTCCATTTAATTCTTGTGTTTTGTATGCATGTGATTCTACAGTGCTTGTTAAGAGGCAATAACTCACATTTTTCCCAATGTACTTTGTATCCTGAGAGTGAACCATATTGAGAAGCAGTCTGACTGATATAACAAAGTGTGGGGTTTTCATCTATTTTATGAAGGATGATGTCATCAATAAACAGTGATATTACACAGAAGTTCTGAAAGCGGACATCCTTGTTTTGTACCGCTTTATAAAATGAAATTTTTAAATAAGCTGATGGTTTTTATTGAGGCCTTGGGCTTCGAGTAGCTCATCTTGATCCACTGCAGAAAATATTAAGCAAACCCATATTTCTGCAGAGTACTGAACACAAATGACCTTTCTATTAGATGGAAGGGTTTCTCTTCATCCAGGGGACACAGTGCTGTTGGGTGAGGGGGCTTTTTTATGTATTGAATGATTCTGAATAATTCCTCTATATTATCAGATGAATGCTGATTTTTTATTTTATTTAACCAATTTGATCATTGTGTATCAGCTTTCTGATTACATGAAGTAAAGTTTTTGCAAGACACTTGGCCAGGATTATATTATCTAAATTTGCTAATGATATTACACAATAGTTGTTGCAGATTAGGGGGTCTTTATCTTTTTTATGAATTAAAGTATTATGGGAATAATTAAACATAGGTTAAAAAACCCCAAAACAAAACAAACTTCTATTGTTGAATGATTCTTGTTGTGCCTGCAAAAGTAGACTGGATAGATCTTTAATAAAGTATTGATAAAATATTATATCCATCAGGCCATGGAGGTTTATTTAAAATAAAAAAAAAGTTTATGGCTTTATTTATTTCAGATATACATTTATGGATGCTCTAATGTTATGCCTCTGCGCTGGTGATGAGGTCAAAGTGACCTTGACCTTTGTCTTTCTTATTCTTGTGAATGCAATATCTCAAGAAAACGTTGTTGTTGGTTTTTTTTTTTTCAAATTAAATTAGGCACAAACATTTACTCGGATTCGAGGATGAACTGATTCAAATTTCCAGTCAAAGGTCAAAGTCACGGTGACCTTGAATTTGTCTCATTCTTGTGAAAGTGAAATCTCAACAACACCTTGAACAAATTTCTTTAAATATGGCACATACATTCACTCGCACTCATCGATGAGCTGATCAAACTTTGGTGCCTGGAGGTCAGGGTCACCGTGACCTTTATTCCCTCTCATTATCGTGAATGCAATATCTCAAAAAGGCCTTGAGAGAGTTCCCTCAAATTTGGCACAAACATCCACTTGGACTCTAGAATGAACTGATGAGAATCTGGTTGTTGAAGGTCAGAGGTCAAAGTTGTTAAAAACTTTGGAGCGTTTTTTTTCTTCCTGCGAGGCTAGCATGACATGGTTGGTGCCATCAGATTCCTCAGGTCCTCTAATTTCATATGATACCAGTATCATCACTCAAGCTTTAAAACTCAGCTGGTACAGCCTCTTAAACAGAGGAATGTTGGCCGGGATTGCCAGAGATTAACACTGATTACCCTTGTCGTAATTGGGGTGTATCTCACCAGTTTTGTCGCGATACGATAAGAAATTGATTTTTAGGACAACAATAATACAACAATAACAACAACAATATTTTTAGATATCTGCCACAATACGATTTTGATTCGATTCGATTCAGATGCCTGCGATAACTATCTGACTATGTCATACCATAAGCACTTAGCATGCTTCAGTGCCACTCGCTGAGAGGTTTTTCTTCAGAAAAATTAACTGGTCGACATGTTTTGGAGTCAGAACAAGTGCAAACAGTGTCACCTGCAGTGCTGAACACATGTTCTGATGGTATACTTGCACCAGGGATGCAGAGAAATGTTTTGGCAAGGTTTGCCAGGAGAGGAAGTTCGTTTTGATGATTGTTCCACCATTTCAACACCTTTCTTCCCAAGATCAAAGATGGAGTGTCTTTATATTTAGCCACTTGGGCTTGGGCTTGCTCTCTTGGGGTCTTGGCAGTATGTCTGGGGTCCACTGTACCAAAGATGTCACCAAAAAGATCTTCAAGTGCCTCTGACTTCTTGGAAGCAGGGACGTATTATAAAATGACAGAGCAAAAGGCTTAACAATTTCAGTGAACATAATATCTCTTATGTGCACTCCAAACACTGTGACTCCACTGTGTCATTCTGTACATGATTAAAACAAAAATAAACACAGAGGGGCACAAAAGTAAAGCATTTATACATAAAAAGAAATAATGAAAATATTCATGAATAGTTTTAGCATTTTTAATAGCTTACTAAAAGACAAAATTATGGCCTCTTGCCTTCTCGTTCCACAGCTCTGCAGGCTGCTGTTGCATCTCTCTCTTCCTCACTTATAAATGGCAGCTTCTTGAACCTTGCATCTAAAGCAGATGTTTTATGTAAGACCTGCTGCATGTCCATGTATTGCTGTTCAAGCTCCCTGGCCATAATCTGCTTCCTCTCTGTTACTAGAGTGGATTCTTTCTTTGAGATCAAAGAATACTCCGACAATTTAGCTTTCCGTGGTGCAATAGCAGACACGGTGATGGTAGTAGCACTTTGCACTGATCCCAGCAGCTTTACCAACTCTTCAGCTGCAGTGACGTCCCTCTCGTTGAGTGTGTGCACGTCATTTGCATTTCAAACGAGCTGTTCCAGTGTTGTTTCCAGTGTTGTTTTAGTTTGTGTTGTGGAAGTCCAAGCATAAATGTATATATATATATATATATATATATATATATATATCTTTCTTTCTCTCGAGTGATGAGGAAAATAAAAGACTAAGGTATTAATTGAAGTTGTACGCGAATGAAGAACTCTATTGGTATCAGTATCACTCTAATACTTTAATACTTACTTTTTATTGACTTAACATAGCCAGCGTAGTCCACTGACATCACTTGGAAATATACATATATATACATATATACATATGTCTGATATTCATATTATGCGCTCTTGACGTCATTAAAGGGTCATTCAATCCACTTATTATGGTTATGAATGGGAACTTATACAGAGGTCTAATTGATGGATTTTTCTTTTTAAAATAAAGTCAAAAACAGCATTTGTTTTAGATGATTTTCACACTTAAGTGACATTTAAGTGACATTGAGGGAGTTTTAACATATATCTGGGAACCAAAGAGTGTGGACAAATGTACTGAAAAAAGGCCAGTTTGAAGATTTTGCCTCAACATTTCTCCCCTAAAAAGGCTGTGATTATTTTTTTTTTGCTTCATTTTAATAGCATCAGTGTTTTATACATGCAATGTTCACATGTTATTAAATGGCTTGCTGGAAGTTTAGGGATGCAGCTTCATAATTCAAAGGGATATTCACTTTGATGTATTCTGTCTTATTTTTTTATTTAACCTGACCCAGTAGCATCCATGCTGATGCTCACACCTCTGCAGTAAATCCCTCAAGTGTTGCCTTGGATTTGACCTTGTCGTTGCAGAGAAATACTCTTTTGGTTTTGGGCGTGTAATTTTTGGCCAGAGGCCTGAGTCAGAGGCCTGAGCCAGAGGCCCTGTGAGTTAATGAAGTCTGCAGTGTCCAAACTAAGATTGAGCATTGTGATTTCAGTCTGATTTCAGACCTACAGAGGTTAAGTTTAATTTTGATTTTGAAACATTTTACTTAACATTTTTTGTTTTTCCTGGGCTTGATCAAGGCAATCTGCTTCCCCAGGGGGCGTGCCAAAAAAATAAAATATGGGCTGTCTGTCTGGGCAGAGCCTTGGAGATTAAAGATATACCACGCAGGATTTTCCTAAGAAACAATTTATACATGCACACAAAAGTAATCCCTCTCAGTCATCACTTATGACCCAACAGTGTGGAGTGTGTGGCGGTGTATTTGCCTGCAGAGACTCTGCCCTCTGCCTGGATTTGATTATTTTCTTCTCATTTTCGGAGATCGGGACATTTATGGACATGTACCCCCACAGCGCTCAGTGTACATGCATACATTTACAAGTACATATACATTAGCTTATACAGACATTAAGGATGGGACACAATATCAATACTTATATCATATTACTTCCTCTTGCCAATCATTATTGATACATTGGCAAAAAAATAATTTTTTAAGTAAAAAAAAAATTTAAACATGCAGGGTGCACTAAACAGATTTTCCTGCCAGTTTGACTCACCAGAGTCACTACTCCACCATGGTGATACTTCTCAAATGAATGAGGGTAAAATGAACTAACCTGATGTGAAGACAAAACTCACAGAGGAAGACGGCAGAATCAGATAGCTGGGGAAAACAAATCAGAGAGGCATCGTCATCGTCTAAGTCATAAGACAGGGCACACTTTGGGTTTTTCAACTAAGGTGGGACAAACCTGCCTGTTTTTAATTCCTAAGTGGTTAAATATTGCTGTTCTAAAAGGGATTTCATCATAAGATTCTGACGCCAAAACCCATCTTTAATAGCGGACATTAGTTTGTAACATGGTATCAGCCTAAAATTACCATTTAGAAAAAAAAAATATAAAGCTAGCTCTCTTTCCACCTTTATTCATTATTTGCATTTGCAAATCTAACCATGAGTCAATATTTTTTGCAGAAGTAAAACAAAAAGAACACCTCAAACTTACTGTTGTGTTGTGCCAGGGTTGTTATGGTTGCATCTTGATGATATTTAATGTTTTTGCTTCTAAATGAAATAAATATGCACACGCTAGGACAGAAGCAAAGGCATTTTTTATTATACACCAGCTGGACGGAACAGGGTGCGTCCACATTCAATGTGCATAGGCAGTGTCACTTGAGAATGCGGCCAGATTGAACCATGTTGTTCGATTATCTTGCAATGTATCAAGTACTGCAGAATTGCTGTTCCATCCTTATCATGGGCGATGTATCATTATAGTATAGTATAGTATAGTATAGTATAGTCAGATACTCTGTGGTTCCCCTCCCTAATGGTCACATGTCAGTACACAGTATGCATGGTCATAAAGCACACCATTCATACATGCTGATGAATATGTACACAAGCACACAATGTTAAAAATATACCCATACCTGTTGCTGTCGCCCTCACTGCATGCGTCTGTAACGTCAAAGTGTAACGGAGAGTTTTGCATAACTCTATATGGATACACACACTCACAACACACACACACATCCATTCATATGTACAGAATGCATGAACACAGAGGGCTCTCCTGGGCTGCAGTGTCTGGCAGGCTTCCAGAGCTGAAGTGGTTCTGCTCTGGAGGACGGCAGGCCCTGTCCACGGCCCATCAATCAAACCCTCCAGGTTTCCCTTCCCTTCTCTTGTCCTCCACCATCCCTCCTTCCCTCCCTGCTCCCTGTCTCACTCTGCCTGCTCTTATCCTCTCTATTTCTCGCATCGCTCTGTACACCACATTTCTCATGCAACACCTCAACTTTGTTAATCTCCCCCTATTCTGCCTCTGCTCTTTCTTTGAATCTTAAACTCCCATCTCTCAGCTGAACCTGTTCTTCCTCTCTGCATATATAACTACTTATGTACTCAGGAATACTCAACCAGCTCCACACCTTTACTTCCCCTTCCCGTCTCACCGCACAGGTTTACACGTCCCTCAACATGCTCTCTCTCTCTCTCTCTCCATCTCTCTCTCTCTCAGCCTGTTTTTGCCTCCCTGTCTCTTCCTCTCGCTCTGCTGATTGATGCAAGCAGACGGCCTCTATCAGTGTTTTATACATAATCCAAATAAGATATGCTTGTGCCTGCGTTTCTGAAAGTCCTAGCCAGCCCCTGACACAAAGTGCTGACAGAGGATTCACAATAGTCGAACGCACACACACACTCAGTCAGCGACACACACTCAAAAACACACACACAGCCACTGTCAAATGATTATTTCAAATAGTTTTGGCAGACAAGACAAAACACCGTGTGTATGATTACGTGAGGTTATATATGAATTTATTTGTGCGCATGTTCCAGTGTGTCTAATGTGTGTATTTATGAGAGGTGGAGACAGCATGTGCATATAAATGGCTGTGTTAAGTAATGCTGACCCATCTCTTTCTCCTCTTGATGTCCTACTCATACCAAAGCTGCAGAGCAGAATGCATGAGAGGCTTTATAGAGACACATAACAAATGTGATGCTCCCTTCTGTTTCCTCCCACCAATAAAAGAAGGATTTGAATCTTTAGAATGAATTATAACTTAACTATTCAAGTGTTTCTTTAACACTTATTCAGAGTTCAGTGGGCCAGCTCAGTACTTCAACACTTTCATCTGCATGCACATTATTGCCTTGTCTTTCATCATCATATTGTACACAAAATTTGCAGTTCGATTCAGTTTGGTACAGTGGTGTAACGGTTCGGTGTGTTTTCGATACAGTATAAAACTAGGAATGCCAAAGACAATTTCTTAATTATTAAATGTTTAATTTCATTTTAGTATTAAAAAAAATGTTTTAGCTTCTGCCTTAATTGATTGGACAGATTAAAGGGGGAGAGAGAGAGGGGATGACATGCAGGAAATGGCAGCAGGTTGGAGTCAAACCAGCAGCCGCGGCGGCAAGGACTTCACAGCATGTTTTGGTTCTAAAAACATTCTGAGAATGGTACAATCTAATGTTTTAGTAATGTTTTCAATGGAAGGTCTTTTAGTTACCAGAATGTTCGGTAACACTTTCTGTGAAGACCACATTTATTATGCATTATCAAGGCATTTATAGTGAATTATAATGCATTCATATTGCTTTATGAATACACTTATAAACAGATATAATGCCTACTGATGCACTATATCAATAGTCATTTCAATTATCTTATGGATCTTATGGATGATCTTGACTTGTTATAAACTAGAGGTTGATTGTTGGGGCTTACAATTCATTAGAAATATCTATACTCACTTATTCACACATCAACAATTAACTGTAGTAAGGACTTATAGTGTGATATAACAGTCCATGCTGTATTATAAGTTATCATTGTATGTGTTAAGTAAAGTGAGGTACATATTGGTGCCTTTATAATAATTTGTGCTTCATCATAATGTTTCACTTTAGTGATTAATACGTACCATACACTAACCCTAACCCAATGTGTCAGAGAGTTTTTAGCCACAGAGTTAGATTTCACAAAGACTGGGGATCTTGCAGTCTCAGAGGTGGACAGAAACTGTTGCGGCCCTCAAAAACTGCAGTAAGTATGCTATATGATGTTGCTAGCTGGCTAGCAGTGTTGCCAACTTGGCGACTTTGTCACTATATCTTGCAACTTTCCAAACCTCCTTGGTGACTTAATTTGTCAAAAGTGATCAGCAACATATCTAGCGACTTTTTCTGCTCATCTGGGGAACGATTGTGTTTACAAAGCAAATCTAGCGACTTGTATAGACAAAGCTTCAGCAAAAAGCATCTAACACACCCTGCTCTGCGGTTCACCTTACAACCGAGCTCACGAGAGCTGAGTACAGCGAGGGCGGCTGCCATCTCCTCCTCCTCATCATTCTCACAGCACTCATGCAGCCAGTCTGACCAGCAGCCTCGCAGTCCCAACCTGCAATGGACTGCATGACCGCTCTGAGAGCTGCCGGCCCTGCAAATGAATCACACGTGTGCAGCTTACAACCAATCATAGATGATAATTTTGTATGGTTACAGCAGAGACGTTACGTTTTTGTTTAAATATTCACTCTTTTTTAGTTTCACACCCCAAAATACTTCACACAGTTCTCTCTGTCTCAGTCAGTCTCACTCTCACACTCAGTCAGTTTCTTGTCCCTCTCCTCCTCTGGCCAAATATAAACTACAAGACCACGTTTTTGTTTTGCTCTACATTCATTAGGTCACTAAAAAAACAAACAAACAAACAAACAAAAACCCTAACATTATAGTTATATGACAACAAAATCAAGCTTGTGAATACATAAATAGTTAGTTTGTAAACTACCTTGTCAGCCTTTTCTATTAGTTTTGCCTCTGTCAGAATTTCATATTATGCAAATTAGTTGATGAGGTCACCTAGCGACTTCTAGCAACTTTTGGGAGAGCCAATAGCAACTTCCCCTACAGAGGAGTTGGCAACACTGCTGACTAGCTAACCATTGTGTCCATTGAACAGTTTAAGCTAAGAAGGGAAGAAGGGAAGATTTCTTCTTTGACATGTCTTCACATTTAGTACCGTGTTCGAGTGGAGAAGAAAAAAGTGGACAGCGATTGCTGCAGCTCCTGAAATCCCTGCTATATGCTGTAAGCTAGCCAGCTAACCACTGTAGGGTCTACCTCTGAGCTAACATTAGCTACTGGACTGTTTGCTATTAGCTTGCAAGCTAACTGTATGCTTCAAGCTGAAATGGCTAGATTCAAAAATCATATCATGTATCCATGTATATGAGTGGAGATAGCAATCTTCAGCTAAAATGTATGTTCAGGTTGTAGGCTGACTGCAAACATTCCAGTGGCTAACTTA
The DNA here is from genome assembly GCF_008729295.1 of Plectropomus leopardus. Classification (NCBI taxonomy): domain Eukaryota; kingdom Metazoa; phylum Chordata; class Actinopteri; order Perciformes; family Serranidae; genus Plectropomus; species Plectropomus leopardus. The sequence goes on from NC_056466.1 coordinate 35,889,213, forward strand.
GGTTGCAAATTGCCTGTTTGGGATGGGGACAGTGCTTTTCTAGCTAGCTACAGCATATAGCATACTCACTGTGGATTTCAAGGGCTGCAACAGTTTCTGTCCACCTCTGACACTGCAAGATCCCCAGTCTTTGTGAAATCTAACTTTGTGGTTAAAAGCTCTCTGACAAAGTATTCTAGTGTATGGTAGGCATTAATCACTTATGATGTGGCATATTCTTCTAAATGCATGGAAATGATTACACTTTACTCAACACCTACAATGAAACATTATGATGAGGCATAGATTATTATAAAGGCATCAATATGTACCTCACTTTATTTAACACTTACAATGATAAATTATTATATGGCATGGGCTGTTATAACACACTATGAGTCCTTACTACAGTTGATTGTTGATGTGTGAATAAGTGAGTGTAAATATTTATAATGCATTATAAGCCACAGCATTCAACCTCTAGTTTATAACAAATCAAGAGCATCCACAAGACCCTTGCCACTTATAAATCATTATAAGTCACATCTATAATGGTTTATGACTATTGATATAGTGAATCAGTAAGCATTATGTATGTTTATGAATGTATTCATAAGGTATCATGAATGCCTTATAATTCACTAAGAAAGCCGTCATAATGCATTATAGATGTGGTCTTCATAGAAAGTGTTACCAAATGTTCTTCTTAAAAGGTAGGGTAACATTCTTTATAAACTTCATAAAGATGCTAAAAATGTTACATTACAAACATATCACATTACAGGAACGTTACATGAAACAAACAAAAAAAAAATCATGTTCTGTAGTCTCAGTAGAGCTGTAGTACTCGAGATCAGTCTTGGTCTTGAGATCAACTTTAGAGGGTCTTGGTCTCATCTTGAAATGAAATCCATTTTGACTCGGTCATGTCTTGGTCTCAGACATAGGGGACTCAGAATATTTAATCGAGACCGGTCGAGACCAGAACAGATTTATTCCTTACCATAATTACTGTGATTGGATGCGATCTTCGCAGAAATAAGAGATGGTCTTGACTTGGTCTCTCACCCTGCTTTAGTCTTGGTCTTGACTCAGTCTCGGTCCCTTAAAGTCTCGGTCTTGTCTCGTTCTCGCCACACTCTAGTCTCGGTCAAGTCTTGGTCTTGGCTAGCATAGTCTTGACTACAACACTAAATCTCAGGCTTCAGTAACTGGTTCTGGATGAAAGTGCTCTTTCTTTGTTGTCATGTAACATTGTGGGAATTGTTTTATTAAAGAAAATTCTCTGATCTGTCACCTCTCAACATCACCAAAATGTCCTCACAATGTTGCAGATAAAACGTTATGTCCTAGTCAGCATTTAACCTTATAGAGACATTATTTGAAATGATAAATATCCTAAAAGGGTTCTTTGAAAATTAGATTAAAACATTATTGCAACTTGTAGGTAATGTTAACCATTGTTTTGGGAATGTTTCCTAGCTAGTTAGGGTTAACCTTGTACATGGGGTCCCCTCAAGTCTACTGGGTACCCTGTAATGTAAAAATGAGTCATATTTACATTACAGTCACACCAGCAACTCTACTCAGCCCAACCTCTAACGTTTCCTGTCAGCACGACACTGAACTCTGAATTAAATGCCATCAGATTACCGTAATGGCTGCTGCAGCACTGGTGCAGATAAATTAACTTCTTACTTGTAAAGAGAACAAGAGAAATGCACATCTTATACTGCAGCTCTCAATCATCACATATTCATTTCTAACATTACTGGAATAACCTTCAGAAACCCAATATGATGCATATAAATGGTGCAAATATCATTATTATGGTTTGTAGAAATGTACGATGCCAACATTTTCTTCTTGCTACTGGGCTGTGATAAATCTGTTATCATCATCTCTTATGCACAAGGAAAATAAAATTTCTTTAATAAACTGAAACACTGTGTAAGGGCCAAATTTGAATCTCCTCCTGCACTGACATTCATACAAACAACATTAGAGTAATAGGGTAATGTCTGTTATGCTCTGTTAATGTCTAATTATGACTCTATGTCTTTTATGCGCTGCAGAACGGGAACCTGCAGAAAACTCTAGTTCAAATATAACACATTTAAATGGTACTTTTAATCGTTTCCTGTATAATAATAAAATAAAATGAAATAAATTGTATTAATTGTTATTTAAAATTGTATTAATTGCCATTTATGCAGATTTCTGGAGGCTTAAATGAAAATCTAGGAAAATCTTTTACATAAAGCATGCAGGCAAATAGGACATTTAGCAGAGTCTTGTTATTATATTGTTACATAGCAGGCTGCAAAACTTGCTCTCTGATAATACTAAAGTATGAAAGTGATGCAGAAATGTATTAGTAGATTAAGTGTAAGAGATGTGGCCAGCATTCCTCGTACCTACAGTGGTTATTCAATAAGGCTTCAACAGCAAGGCTTTACAGTCAGTTAGTGACACAACCTGACAGAGAACATGGACGTTTTCTTGATCATAACATTTTTATCTCATTGCTCCTGTTCTGTCTCTCATGCACAAAGTGCCAAATATTGCACAATCATTGCTTGCCATTCTAGCAAACTTCTGTCATATCTGAATAAAGCCATACAGAACTTTCAGGTGAAAGGCACCTGTGTCTGACTGACAAGTATTTTTGGTTTCAATAGGGCTTAAAACCAAATATTGCTATAAAGCAGCCCTGCTCATTTATCTGTAACACCACACACACTGCGGTCTGATTCAATCACAGATACAAAACTTAAGAATTCATGTGAAATTCGCAATTTGTAGTCCAATCACATACTTCTGCAAAAAAATGACGATGTTGGAAGAATGCTGGTAAAATTTACCAATTACATTCCTTTGAAATGTCAGCCTCAACATGGAAATTAAATGTTTGCTCCCTCCTTTGTTTGAATGGCATCTCTTCAGTTTTAGAAAAATCTGCTCCAGGGTCAGTGAGCGGTTGCTTGCTTTAGCACTGGTGAGTCCAGTTTTTGCTGTGAAATGGATGCGAGGTGGTAACTTCCCAAAGCAGTGTAAAGACTTGGTATGTAACGATAAGTTTTAATAATGATGGATGCATTTTATGATACACAGCTGGCGATACAATACACAAGAATGATTCAGAGTCATTTAACGCAATTTGATATGATACAATTCAATGACTAGAAATCTATATAGTAACTTTTTTTTTGCCAAAAATAGAGGAAAAGAAAATGCTTATTTCTACGCAGTGATAGTGGAGGTAAAACACCTGAAAAGCATGATACACTGAACTACACCGCATTTAGTGCATGGCCTCTGTTCAATGTGTGTGAAATAAATACCTGAACACTGGATAGTTGAGGTCAGGATTGTTTTTTAAGAACATCATAAATTGAAAATGTTTTCATACTTCAGTGTTATTGATAGTTTATTGTTGAACTACCATGTAAATGTATTTAAATTGTAGATTCAATATTGATTTCATATCTTAAAGTAGTTGCAGTAATTTAAAGGAAACACAGTCCACCAACTTCAGGTTTATGCTGCAACCATTTCCACTAAGGCGAGCCTTGCCAACCCACGGCTCTCGAGCCGCATGTGGCTCTTTGCCCGGTTTCATGCGGCTCTTACGTTCACGTCGAATTTTGTGTTTGTGTTTTTTTACGGTACGTGCATCTCACGCGTTAACGCAAATGACTTGGAGGAAAAAAACTTTGAGTAGCGTAGACCTACCAAGTTCGCTCTCAAAATGGCAGGGAAAAAAATGCGCAGCAAAACGAAAATATGAAGATGAACACAAGACTTTTTTGACAGAGTGGGAGAGTTTGTTTTTTTTTGTTGAAAGTAATGGCAAGCCATTCTGCCTTATATGTCAGGCATCATTAGCGCATTTCAAGGCTTCAAATCTTCAGTGACACTTTCACAGTTTCACAGTTCACTCCATGCTAACATCGACCAGGAATTTCCAAAGGGGACTGACCTTCGCAAGCACAAGTTGGTCACTTTGAAAGGTCAGGCAGAAAAGCAGACACAGTTGTTCCAAACATTTATGAAGCACTCAGAGATCGTAACGCTTGCATCATATCAACTTGCTTGGAACATTGCATGGGCTAAAAAGCATACAATGAGGGGGAGTTAATCAAAACATGCCCCAGTGACATTGTTGAAATCTTGTCTCCTGAAAACAACAAACTAAAACGAATGGTACCAGACATCCAACCGTCCCGCCACATGGTTTAAAACAGAATATTGGACATTAACATGGCTACTGAATCACAGTTGCACTCCGACCTTCAAGCCTGCGAGTATTTTAGCGTCACATTGAATGAATGTTGTGACATACAAGACAAGCCTCAGCTGGCAATATTTGCGTGGTCTGTGTCAAAAGATTGTGTGATCAAAGAAAAACTCCTTGATATTGTGCCATTAAAAGACAGAACCCGTGGCATAGATGTGAAAGAAAAAATGATGGCTGCATTTGTGAAAGCAAATCTGCTCATATCGAACTGCGATAGCCACGGATGGAGTGCCAGCCATGATCGTATCTGTGAAGGGGCTTGTGGGGCTGCGTGAGGTTGACCAAACTTTTCCCGAGTTTTGGAATTTCCACTGCTTCATCCACAGGGAGCAACTTGTGTCTAAATCATTGAATTTAGACAACGTCATGAAACCTGTGACAGAAATCGTCCACACACACATGCGCTTAACCACAGGCAATTCAAAAATCTCATTGCTGAGCTGGACCAAGGCCTTCCAGGTGACCTGCCGCTGCACTGCACTGTGAGGTGGCTGTCAAAAGGCAAGGTACTTTGTCGCTTCTTTGAGCTTTTGGATGCCGTGAAACTGTTCATGGAAGAGACGGATCACTATCCCAAGGTCTCAGACCTCAGAGTGGATTATGGATCCGGCTTTTTTGGTCGACACGCTGTGTCACTTGGACAGACTGAACCTGACCCTGCAGGGTAAGTAAAAAATACTGCCTGACCTGGTGCAAAGTGTGTTTGCGTTTGCCAACAAACTGAAGCTGTTCAAGACGCTTATTCACTGCTAAAAGCTAGTGGGCAAGTCACCGGCGCTGTCCTGAATAAGCAAACAGCCAAAAATGCAACAATGGCTGAAAACCTGCACAAAAGCTTTGTGACTCGGTTCTGTGATCTTCAACTGAAAAGGACACAGATTACGTTCCTCGTTGACCTGTTTAATGTGGAGACGGGCTGTTTGAAAACCCCGCTGGTCACAGATGAGGCTGCGGCTGAGTTGGAGATGATCAGTCTTTGTGAAGAGGACCAACTGAAACCTGCTTTGAGAGAAGGGACCATTGAATTCTAGAAAAGTGTACCAACAGAAATGGACCCAAATGTCAAACGAGCTGTGCTTAAGATACTGTCAATGTTTGGGTCAACATACGTCTGCGAGTCTGTTTTTTCTACTCTGAAACATGTGAAATCAAAGCATCGATCTGTTCTGACAGACACACATGAAGGAATTGCTTCCAGTGGCAACAACTGACTATAAACCAGATTTGAAGTTATATTTTTGTTTGTAGACATGAACTGAACATTGAACCGAGAGTTTGTTTGTGAGACAGTGCCCACAGTGTTCATTGTTGAAAATGACTGGCCTGTGGTCTTAGTTCTGTGGGAGTCAATTTTTGTCATTATCATGTTGATGTGTGACATTTACAGTAAATCTGGCAGAGCAAGGGTCTCTGTGTGTGTAAGAGAGAGTGAGAGAGTGAGGGGAAGGGATGGGGGCAGTTCATGTGTGCCCATGTGTATGATGTGGCTCTTTGCAGTCACACGGTAAAAATTGTGGCTCTTAGCCTCTGACTGGTTGGCTATCCCTGCACTAAGGTATCTTCAAGGCAGTCATCACATGAACATTATGAGAGTGAAATTGTGTTACTGATATGCAATGCTGTGGCTGAGGCTAAGGACAGGGCTCTCACCAGAGACATTAATGTCAGCTGGTGCAGCTTGGTATTCACGTGAAGAAAAATGATAAAGACATTTCATTGCTTTAAGACATTTCATTTGCTGATACTTATTACCTGAACATTAGCATCAGAGAAAGTGATACCAAGCTAGAGATAAAAAAAGAAGACAATAGAGAGCAGGGATTATATAGAGATTTATAGATATGCTGCTAACACTAATGAATGGGTATTAATGTATAAAGTCAGACCTCAGGGATTTACACTGAGTAATTGAGCAGTCTTTGCCACCAAAGCCATGTAGGCTGAACATCCACCAACTGCACATCTGCTGAACAGGAGCTTTGAAGTCACAAGTGTTCTGCATAAAGTCATTCTGAATGTGCACACAGTGTTGCTTGTGTAAACGGAAAAATTAGACTTTGGCATTTTATACAGTTATGTGCGGAACTATTGCTGAGACATGTAAAGCTGCAGCCAAATTCCATATAAAGCCTTCAAGGAATGCCCCCACAAACCTCAACTACCATCACAAGACAAACCAACCAATGCAACATTTATTTGTACCCTACAACCTGACATTGTAGAGAGCATAAGAAGCCAAACATTACAATAAGCCATTATACTGACTTCATTTTTCACTATAAATGAGGATGTGATTCGTGGCATATATGATGCTACCTACCACTAACCCTTAAGTTTACATTATTTAACTAGAAACTAATATTGTAGAAATACTGGGTATTGTGCAAAGAAAATAAGGAGATTAAAGTTTTGAACCAGAAAGTGCTTTTTCATTGCATTTGCAGACTTTTCCATAACATTGCTATGATAAACAGGTGGGATGTCTTCAACCGTGAGACGGACTCAACTCATGGTACAACAAAAGTGTCTCTAAGCCTAACAACAGTTGTATGTGAACAGAAACACATACAAAAAACACTAATGCAAAACAAAACATGACAGGCAACACCTGGATGACTTTGTACACATCTAAATACACTCCAAAACACAATCTCCCCAGGGATGCTGGGAAAACCCTGCCTACATATCCCCAACATGCTACCATATTCAAACTTACCTCTCAAAAATTCTAACCTAGCCAGATGCCAAGGGCCAGCATGTTTTGTCATCCCACATTTTATAACAGGAATCATTTCTTCTGGTTCTACCTCTTACCTTCATCGTGAAAAATACAAATACACACACATATCCTGGTGCTATCAAATAAACTGAACACTTTTGGTGAAAATTCCATACATCTACCATAAAACATCTCACAGAAAATTGTTACAACATTTCTAAAATAAAAAACTAAAAGAAACGCATGGCACAAGGGGGCACTCTCACACTCCCTGTGTGTAATTTTGGGGTCGCTGGGATTGGTAGTTGTAGTACAAAAGATGGTAGATCAAAGAATGTGGAGAAGCCAGGATCAGAGAGCAGAGTGATTTGTACGGAGGTGATTTGAAACTACAGCAACAAAACTACATCATTTCAATGTCGGCATAAAATGCCCCCCCCCCAAAAATGGAGAAGGTCATGTGGCCAGTTTTGCCAGCAGATGCTGGAAGTAACTCTCATGGATCTCGCCCCCACAATTTTGGCGATACAAAAAATGGCAAAAATGTTTGTTTTTTTCCCACAAGAGTTCCTTGACCTCTGACTTCAAGATATCTGAATGAAAATGGGTTCATAGGTCTCCCCTTTGCAGACATGCCCACTTTATGATAATCCCATACAGTTTTTTTGCTGTCATTTGATTCCTAATCAATACAGCCTGGTAAGAATTGCTTTACTTTGTCAATATGGACTTCAAAACGGTTTTGTAATGCAAATAATGGAATCAAAAACATGTGATTTAAAAATGCTAATCATTGCTATAAATTATTGAAAGCCCATGTTTAATTGCAATTTAAAAAAAATCCTTGACAGCCCTAATAAAAGTTTTTAAAAAATCACACAAAAACAATCAGGTTTCAGTCCGTCTGAGCTGAATCTCTGATAATGAGAACAAAGACATTACGGTTCAAGCAGGGAGCGTTGTTGTAAGTGTATCGCCTGTTCTCATTTCAAAGTCGGCAAATGCCACCATTTTTGCAGTGCTTTTGCCATAAAATCCCAACGCCAAAAGTAAACATTTACGTTTGCATGATATGCCGCTGGACAGCATCAACTAAGAAAGCGGACGGACAGAATGGTACATAGTGTCCGCCAGACGAGTGGACAGCACCTGTCATAGAAATGTAATAATGCAGATGGATGGCGTGAGGTGAGAATGTGGCTGGAGGGTACCTGTTGCTACTGCATGACATACTACTGGACGGCGGCAGGTTGAAATGCTGCCAATAACAAAGTAAAACACAAGCAGGAAGGTTCATATAGTGCAGGCAGGACGAGCAGGATAGGTGGTGTATGGGTCCGACAAAATCTGGACTTTTTGTGTTCACTTCCCTTATGAATTTGATGTTCTTTTTCTAAACCCTACCATGTGCCCTTGTCACCTAATCCTAACAATTCCTGCCAGCATGTGCTTTTGTTGTTCCAGTGTTGGTTGCCTTGTGCTTATGTTGACAACACATCAAAAGCAGACACAGAGGGATACCTGGAGCATGATATGTAGATGCAGAAGTCCACTGCAAAGCAGCAACATTGGGGATGAAAGCTTGTTGGACCTTAATAATGCCTAAAAAACAAATGGTTTTAATGGCACCGCACTATACTTGATCACCACCCAATATGTGACAGTAGTTAAAAAACACTATGTGGACACACGTCCTTATTGCTCATCATTGCCTTCAGACGCCTGTGCAGAATTTTATGTAGAAAACACCTAAACTGTATTAACCTTTCAAACTAAACTGTAGAAAATTAATTAGGTTCTTTTAACCCCAAAATCAGAGTAATTACAATAATAACACATGATGAGTTGTAGGGAAGATGGAGGGACTTTAAAATGTTCAAGTGTGTCACAGATGTTGTGTGATTCAAATGAGAAGCCTTGGATGCAGGAAATGGACAGCTGGTGGCATGACTTTAAAAGTAGAGCACAACATTTACACACACGCACGCACACACACACACACACACACACACACACACACACACACACACACACACACACAAACAGACACATAAATCACTCAAAGAGAGCACTCATAAATCTCACCGGGGCCTTTTCCTAAGATCCATGCAATGCAAAACTTTGCTATTTTTTATCCCCCCCCCCCCCCCCCCCCCCGTGTCTGGAGCAGGCAGGGGTCGGAATTAAGGCTGTACAACGAACACATGAGTAAAAAAGTAGATTGCTCTAAGGAACAAGTGCTTTCATGTTCCTGTTTTTTTTTTTTTTTTTTAACTGTTCTTACATTTATGAGCCAGTAATCTGCTTTACCTTCCTTACTGATATGACTTAGAGACTCAGATGCACAACTCAGCTCAGAATGAAGTTCCAAAAACAACAAATATTTATTACAACAGTCCAAACTCAGAGTCAGGCAGGCCAGGGTCAAAATACCAGGAAGACAGTCACAGTAGCAAAGGTACCAGAAGGGCTGAGAGGCAAAGGCAAGTCAAAAATTAGGCTAGGATCAAAAACCACTAGAACAATAACTCACAAGGGAGAATGCTGGAACTCTTGACGTGAAGCACAAGACGAACTTGCAAAGACTAACACTAAGCACAAGACTTAAATACTCAAGGGAAGGGGAGACAAAGAGACACAGGTGAAAACAATCAGGGCAGGGCTGCTGTAATCAGCACACAGAGGAGAACAAGAGGGCAGGAAGTCAAGACACCTGAAACGAGATGAGAAGGTAAGCACACACAAAATAAAACAGGAAGACAAAAATGTGCAATAACAAAAACATGACCTTAACCCAGACGAGTCTTGACACTTACTAGTCTGCTTGTCACACACACACACACACACACACACACACACATGCAGAGAGATGCAAAAACAAACAAAACAAACAAACAAAAACTCACACAGATATGCACAGGTCCTATGGGGATAAGTTAGATTCAATAAATTGAGCTTCTAAATAGTTAGTGCTACAACATGTGTGGCTTTTAAGATCAGTGCTGATATGATAATACAGGCTCAGGACCAAAGATATGGAGTGGATGGATTGTGCTGCTGTAAACACACACCAGGACAGTCTGTGTGTGTGTGTGTGCTGCAGCTCCCCCAGACTGCTGACATCAGCGCTCTCCTCCACTTCCTGCTTATTAAGAAAGAGCCGTGTCCTCAGATGACGCGGGTCCTCTGACAACCCTGAGCTCAAGATACATATGCACACACATACTCTCAGAATGGACAAATACTGTGAATGTGGCTCCATGCAGTCATCCACATTAATGTGCAACCAACAATTAAACAGTGTACATGTTGAAAAGCAAATACACCTGAACCGTGGATATTAAAGAAGAAGCACACACACAACTATGATGTCATGCCTCACAACTACTCAACATGATTTTCAGCCCTAATGTCCTCCAAGAACGAGCAGGTTTTTGGCTAGACAGGTAAATCACTATCATTGAAGGTGTGTGTGTGTGTGTGTGTGTGTATGTGTGTGTTTATAATTGAGGCCTGTCCAGTTTATGATCATATTTGTTCAATTCAGTTCTTCAACGAAATTCTCTGTGAGGACAAGCTCAGATGGTTCAGTCCCCCCCGTGGACTGAACCATCTGAGTCACTCGGTGCGAGTCACACTCGAACAGAACTGTACATATTTTTTCATCTTCTTTTATTCGGAATTTGCTGGAGAATCAAATCTGGCACACACACAGACATGATAGCAGAGAGATATAACAGCTTGCACTGAACAATGATTTAATGCAACACTTGTTTTTGCACCAATCTTATAGATCTAAGTTATAAATCTAAGACTTTTCTAAAAATGTCTGGCTGTAAAGTTAATAATGATCCAGAGGTTGGGAAATGGAAGGTTGGGTAGGAACTTCAGATGTACCATGTTCAAGCTGCATTTTTTATTTTTTTGTCATAAATAAAAGTGTTGTATTTAAATTTCTGTTCCATCTATAAGAAATCATCCACAAAACAGCAACACCAGCTGACAAACAAGCCAGAGCAGACAACCAGGCTGCTCAGTGGATAGCAATAATTGTAAGAGGGAAAAGTAAAGAGGATTCCTGTTTGAACTTGTCCAGAGAGCCTCATCATATACAGACAGTAATGAAGTGACACAAGTACCATTGTACCATTGAACAGGTTTGAGTCTGTGGAAAGAAGAATGAGAATAGCAATGGGAGGAAATACTGATGGAAAACTCTTCACTATGATAGCCCACGAAAATACCCAAAAAACATAAAATGAACCCCTTAGGCAATTTGGGTGCAAAAAACCCCAAAACAACGCACATGCCCAAACCCCAAACATTGTTGGGAGCCATAAGGACTCTGATGCAATTTCAAAAAATGCACTGCTGGAATTGAATGATGCCATCAGCAGCAACATCAACAGGCAACCGGACGGAATCTTCATAGTAGCTGCTGATTCTAATCAACTCAACTTTCAACTCAAAGATGTAGCAGGATCAAGGACAAATGAAATTTCCTTTTTTAAAATTTTGTTTAAAAAAATTACCAATGAATCTACCCTACCTTACCTTACAAACACACACAGATACACAAACACACACACCCACCCACACACACACACACACACACACACAATAACGGCTGTGGCTCAGAGGTAGGCTTAATCCTTGGGCAATACAACCCTAAATTTCTCTCCTGATGGCTGTTCCATCAGTGTGTGAGTGACTGTGTGAATAGTTAAAAACTGAGAAGCAGGTGGCACCATGTACGGTAACCTCAGACACCAGTGTGTGAATGTGTGTGAATGTGACTTGTAGTGTGAAAGTACTTTCAGTGGTCAAAAATGACTAGAGAAGCATTATACAAGTGCATGTCCATTTGTCAATTCACCACACACATTGTTTTTATAATAATCCTCCTGCAGATTAAAAAGTATTATGTGGGATCACTGAACCTCATTCACCAACTTTCCTGAAAAGAAAAATTCCTAAAATCCATTTGTGTGATTTTCAAGATTCTGACATTCACCAATGTTTTTTCATATGGGATTTCTTGTCAGGTAACAAGAGGATCAATTCACACTCATAGGACTCTTATGCTGGCAAGTATAAGCAGAATTGGTAATTGTGTTTTCTTCAGTCAACAGTAATATTATAGGATTCATTTTGCATAAATATTTTATCATGTACAATATTCTTATGACTTTTTTAAAATTGGGTTTTTTAAAATTATTTTTCAATACACATCTGTTATGTTAATAGGAACCATGCCATCTAACTGACTGACGATTGATCAAGCTAGAAATGATCAAGAAGGCTTAGGTGGGTCAAAAAGTGTTGACGCGACATTTTGAGTAAGTTATTGATAACTGACAGAAACATTGTGTGAAGCAGTTCATCCTCTTCTTCTGTACCCCTCTCTCAGTTCCATTCTAAACTCTCTCTCACACTCACACACACACACACAGCTTGGACAGCGCAGTGCCTCTTGTCTCCTGAAAGTCATGCTTCTGTAATGCAGAAAGTTTCTTTAGGTACTGCACAGCCAGTTTTACATTCCAACTTCCAGGTTTCTCAGCAGTGCAGAACAATGCATTGGGGGTTTAACATTTTTCAATTTTCAGCAATGCTTTGCAATTAACTTTAGCCCTCAGCATTCACTCATATTCTCTGCAGGAAACTGCATTTTTATTTGTCATCTGAAATTGCAGAAATGTGAATTCACTGCAAAAAAGAAAATTTAAAGGGACAGCTGTGGCTCTGTGGGGCTATATGAGATACTCATGTATGTCAGTGTGTTATATGCTGTAGCTGGTGGACAGCGCCACCCTAAAGCATGGGCCATTTGTACGTTTGGCAAATTTACAGAACATTAACCTAAAAATGTCATGCAACTTATCCTAACTACAAAATGAATTAAGGCTTTAAAAACAAATGGAAAAGATGGCAAGGACTCAGATGTGCAAGGCTAGAGAGATTTATTATTCAAAAAATCCAAACATCTGGTAGTTCTGACAGCATTAACAATCTTTTAGATTTGTAAAAAAAAAAAACAAAAACAAAAACAAAACGAAAAAAAAATCAGCAGTGGTGATCATTTCTGTCTGTTTTAACACTGTAGATGTGAGCTTGTACTTGGGCTCTTCCACCTGAGTCCTCCATGGAGCAATAGCTTGTGAGAGGTGTCTGACCACAGCACAAGGAAACTGATTTTAAAACAGGTTTTAAAGGGTTAACCCAGGTGAAGAGTTGGATGAATGCATTGACACTGATTAAAGCACTGATAGCTTTTGATCCCTTGTTACGGAAGCCCTAAGCGGACGTGTTTTTTTTTTTTTTTTTTTTTTTACAAGCCGTTTTCTCGAGATAACGAGATAATATCTCGTTAACGAGATATTATCTCGTTATCTCGAGAAAACTGAGTTTGTTTTCCTGAGATATTATCTCGTTAGCTCGAGAAAAAGAAACTTTGTTTTCCTGAGATATTAAGTCGTTATCTCGAGAAAACGAACTTTGTTTTTTTTTTTTTAACTTTATTGAATGAACGTCAGAAGAAGAAGTGGCGGGTGGATGATGTGACAGCAGGTGCCGTGCGGTGTTCAGCGCGGACAAATGCGCAAGGTAAGATGATTATTACAGGAACACATCACCCAAATTCATCAGTAATCATAACTAGATTATTATACTGTTGCTCCGGTGCTTTTTGGTACGTGCAGGGGCGAGAACCTGCACGCATTTGTCCGCGCTGAACACCGCACGGCACCTGCTGTCACATCATCCACCCGCCACTTCTTCTTCTGACGTTCATTCAATAAAGTTTAAAAAAACAAACCAAAAAACAAAGTTCGTTTTCTCAAGATAACGAGCTAATATCTCAGGAAAACAAACTCCGTTTTCTCGAGATAACGAGATAATATCTTGTTATAACGAGATAATATCTCGTTATATCGAGAAAACGGCTTAAAAAAAAAAAAAAAAAAACACGTCCGCTTAGGGCTTCCGTACCTTGTTGAGGTTTTGGTTATTGTTTGAGGGGTCCAGTGACCATGTGGGACCTCATGGTCACAGTAATGCTGCCAAAATTTGCAAAAATTAAGACCTGTGTTTGAATTTGCTTGTGCGAGAAACAGAGCGACACAAGGCTTATAGGGTTCCTCTCTGGCCAAGCCACATGTCTTTAATTTCAGGCTGCACATCCTCTTTGCTCCTGAGAGGCAGCTGGGTTGAACTGCTAGCTTTTGATTGCCACACTGTTTAATGATGATGGCCAGATGAGTGACAGTTTGGTAGCCAGTTTGAAAGATGATAAGATTGGCTAACCTTTTTACTCTACCACCAGTTAATAATAGAAATAGAAATACGCTATTATTTCCATGATTACTTGGTTGAGGCACACGCGTATTTAAAGTAATTACTCATAAAAGGAATAAAAAACGACATTTCAGTGTATTTATACCTGTACTGGTTTCTCAATCACGTGAAACGACTTCTGTGATTTTGATAGCTTTCAATATTATCATCACCTCCATCTGCCATAGCAAAAAAAACTAACTTGTGTTTGGACTAAGGTATAATTTTATTCGGCTGAAGTTGTGACCAAAATTGCAGTGCACCACTGAATCTGTCGAAAACAGACAAACACAAACAGACTCAGCACACACACAGATATACAAATACTCCAGGGGCAGCCCACCTCATTAGACATAGACAAACATTCAATTAGTCAGTGTAATAGGGAACATAAAGCATGTCTGTGCTTGTAATGCTTACATTCGTCCTTCCTAGTCAGCAGCACTAAAACAACTGTCCTAGGATTTATAAGGCAACTGGTAAATGATAATGCCGCTTTCTCAGTCCCTCTGTTTCACCCACTGTGTGTTTGTCTTGTCTAAGCATTTGAAATTAGTGTTTCCAGAGAAAACGCTTCTCCTGGTTAGAGCCACATGAGACTAAAGAATGATCTCACTTCCTTTTATAAATGTCTGTCTGGGTGATGCCGCAAGTCTGTGGAGAAACTTGTAGCAAAGCAAGGCGAAAATGAATCTTTACGGAAATGAGCATAAGGTAAAAGCAGTAAAAGTACATTTATGTACATGACTGACCCTGTGAGTGAACTGATCTCTGCAACTACAACATTCTCAGTGTTTCCAGGTGATCCTTCTCATGTCAGCATATTCGATCAGCCCTTTCTTTCCAAGTAGCATCTCAGTTGTTAGACCATACACATGCACACACACACCTGAACACACTGTCTGAACTCAACCTGCCATAGATAATCACAGAGTATGCAGGACAACTCGTTGAAGTAGAGTGTTAGCTTGAAAACATCAAAATAAAAGAAAAGCAAATCATGTTGATTAATTCAGCCAATAAATTCATTTCTTGAATGATATTGATACTTTTTACTTTAAAAAAAAAAAAAAAAAAAAAAAAAACCTCTGATCTGTACTTCTCCAGAACTTCACCCTGCCCTGTTTGAGGAGCTCCTTGGTCTTCATGGTGCCACTTGCTTTGTGGCACCCATTGCTTTGTGGTGCTGCAGACTGTGGGGCCTTCCACAACAGGTGTATATATATACAGAGATCATGTGACTGAACACAGGTGGACTTTATGTAACTAATTATATGATTTTTGAAGGTTATTGGTAGAACCTGGTGTTTTTTAGGGGCTTCATAAAGGCGTAAATACACATACACACAAACCTTAAAATTGTGTTATTTTTGTTTTACAAAAATATATATTATTTCATTGAATTAATAATAATAACAATAATAAATACATAAATACATAAATAAATAAATGTTAGTGAATGAAAACAGGAAAGCTGCAATATAGCTGCATAAAAAAGTGTTTCCATTACAGTTCTGCAAAAAAGCCAAGGGGGTGAATACTCTTAAAAGGCACTGCAAGTATTTTTTTCATTTTTTTTAAATACACCTTTTTAAAACAATAGAGTTAAAACTTATTTTTCAATGGTGACCTGGCCAAGAGGGCAGCAAAGTTAGGTCAAGTGGAGTCAATAACATATACGCAATAAAAATACAAATCTATGCATCATAAAAGGTAAAAAGTAAAAACTTATGTCTACACATAAAAAGGAGTTGAGTGTACACAGATATCTTACAACACACAGAAAAAAAGGCATCAAGACACGGCAAAATTAATAAACCTTACAGCAAGAACAGTTTATGTTGAGGACCTCAGCTGGATAAAACCTGTGAGAAGAAATGAGGAACATGTTGCACATTTTTGAGTGATGCACACAATTTTGATCCCTACACTTTGGCAAGAGACTGGGAGCACTGATTGTTTTAATCTACATATATCCAAATATATTCAAAACTGTAAGGCAGAAATGTGGTTTCAGGCAAACAGCAATATATTCATGTCCTTTTCCTCTCTCAAAATAATTGTAATTAAAGTAAAGCTTTTGTCAGTCAAGACACTGATTATCTTTACTTTCAGAAAATGTCAAGTTACACATTAATTCCCACCCGTGTTGGTAACCATGGAATACAGTATGAATAACTTGCTATTTGGGTGATTAAATTTCTGTTTATGTGTGAGCATGTGGGTGTGTTGAAGCAATCATCTTTCATGCATAATCTGTTTGCACAGGTCTTTAATCTAGCCTGAATTTAAGGTGTGTTTATCTTTGATGATTTTCCTTGTAAATAAACTTGACCTCAGCATCAAAACCAGAAGAAGTAATCCCTTTCCTGCTCACAATCTTCTGTAAGTGTCTCTCTCCTTCAGTCTCTATTTTTTTTTACAGATTTGAACAACCAGCAATTGTACAAAAACTAGATAGTAAATATGCAGATATTTTCTCCCTCTAACCTTGAATTACTCTTGACTGAAACAAACACTCTGAATCATCAACATGCACACGCAGCAGACAGACCTTCTTGACAGTGAATAGGCTCATATTGTCCGTGATTTGTGTTTTCAAGCCCTCCACAGAAGCTGAAGGGGGACAAAAGAAGTAAAAGTGTGGGAGAAAGAACAAGAGTGTGGAAATGATAAAGGACCAAACCAAATCAGGTTGGGTGAGGGCAAATAGGGAGAAGCAGATGTGATGCAGATAGATCTAAAGATGGATAAAGAAAAGAATTTGTTCTTCTTAAAGTCAGACAGTCAAAGAATAAAAACATGCTTTTTTTCATTGGGTTGACAGGTAAACCTGGGCTGTAATCACAATTCACTCTATGGGCTACAAGTACTCGCCTAAAATTAAGAAAGAAAAAAAAAAAGGAGGGTGATGATTGGCTTAACAAGAAATGACCCAAAAATTAGAAAGAAATTAGTAAGTAGTAACAATAAAAGTTACGGACAAAACAATAAGCAAAAAATAAAAATAAAAATAAAAACAACTAAATAAAAAGAAAGAAAAGGAACATGTAAAGTTAAAAATATGGACAAGCAAAAGAAAAAAAAACAAGAACAAGAAATTAATAATTTGTTTTCATTCTTGGTAACATAATTTATATATATAGTTCAGAAAATCATAAATATAGTTTTCTGTACATAAATATATATATATATATATATATATAAATCTTGTCATGTTTTCCTAATTTTTTTGCAATTTGTTTTCATTCTTGGTAACATAATTTATATATATAGTTCAGACAATCATAAATATAATTTTCTTTACATATATAGAAATCTTGTCATGTTTTCCTAATTTTTTTGCAATTTGTGGGACATGAGACAGAGTTGCGCATTTGTTCATGTTTTTCCTGTGTTGAAAGAAATCAAACCGCTTTTCTCAGGTTTCAGGGTGGTTGTGAAAAGTGTCTGAATCAGCACAAGAAAACTGATCTTTATCCAGGTGTTAAAGGGTTAAGCTGCTTGCTCAGACCAGCTCCTTATGCACAGAATAACGTTACAGCCACTTTTTTTTTTCTCTGTAGAAATGCACATTTAGGGCTTATATATGGTGGCTGCGACAGAACTACCAACATATCCAAGATGCTTTGTAAATTTGTGTGTTAACAAAAACCACAAATGCAGAAGCTACAACACGGATTCAAAAGCAACAATCAGAGTGAACGTCAATAGATGTATGTTGTTCAGTGTTTTTATATTTTCATATCTATATGGTCTGACTTTCTATCTATGTATGGAGAGTTACTGATATCTTCACATGTTAAGGGACCAAGTGTTTGCTGTTAGGGCTCCTCAGCTGTAGAATGATCAGCCTGAGGAACTCTAGCCTGTTACATCAGTGTCTTCTTCTAGTGTTTCAAAATCAAAGAATACATGCTCACATACACAAATTCAGTTTGTGTATTCAGTTTTTCAAATTCAGTTCAAAATCAGTTCAATTTATGTGTTACATTCAATCATAATGTATGATTTCAGAAAAATGCATCTGTTGTCAGTTCCATCACTTTGTAGTGAAGCTATATAGCAGAGTTTCAGGAGCAGGACCACACCTCTACCGCACCTCAACCGCGCCTCTTCCGGCTTAAATATCATCCTAACCCAATCTCCCCCTTTTGTTCTCGTTTTCCCCCCCTCCTCCCTCGATCTCTTTCCTTTTCCTCCTTCTCTCCGTAGGGTCCTAGGGGGTCTGTCGTGCCCGGGAGCCACGGCGGATTCCCACCGAAGCTTCCCCACACCGCACTCAACCATCCATTCCAATAATTCAACATTAATGTTTATACCAAATCTACATTCACGTCAATAAATTGTTAAAATTAATTCCTATTGAGGTGTGGTCCTTGCTAGTGAAGTAGTAAGTAAATGGCTATATTTGAGATTGGACAGGGTCATCATTCAGTATGCTTGGAGACTGAGAGTAGAAGCTCTTCCTGAGCCTCTCAGTGCTGCCTGCTGTATCTGGTACCTTCCTCCCAACCTCAACAGGGTTAAAAGCCAGTTATGCCGTTGACTGGGATCTTTAATGATACTAACAGCCTTATTTTTGCAGCATCTGGTTTTAACATCCTTTGTGCAGGTAGAGCACCTGTAGTAAATTCAGATGAATGAACCACTGTTTGCTGGTGTGGTGCTGTTTTTGCACAAGGTAGTGATGTTCCCTGTCAGGACACTCTCAATGGTGCAGAAGTAGAAATTCCTCAGTATTTGAGGGGATACCTGGAATGTTTTCAGGCGTCTCATGTAAAACAGCTTCTGCCTTAACTGTCTCACCACTAAGTATGCTCAGTATGCAGCAGGACCTTTTGAAACTATCCATCCTCTTCACCACAGATCTGTTGATATTATAAGGGCATTGTTGTGTTGCTGCCTTTTCCCATGTCCACCATCATTTCTTCAGTTTTGCAGACATTCAGCAGTAGGTTGTTGTCCTGACACCAGCTGATCAGGTCCTCTATTTCTTTCAGGTAGACCTTCTCATGTGATCAGGCCCATCGCAGCTGTGATGTCAAGATGAGGGTGAAAGAGGTGTTACTACCTATTCTCACCACCTGGGGTCTGCCTGTCAGGAAGTGAAGGATCCACATGCACAGTGAGTTGTTTAATCGCAGCTCCTTGATCTTTGTGACTATCCTGGAGGGAGTTATGGTGATAAACACTGAGCTGTAGTCAGTGAACAGCTCCTCTTCAGTGCACATGCAATAGGCTGTGGCACTATCCATGGTGCTTAAAGCAATATTTCATCCATAAAGTGAGCACCTGTGAATCAATGCCCTGTTAACTCAATTTCTTTTTTCTCACACATGCCTCTACAAATCATTGCAATATTACTTCCTTATTAATTTATAGGGGACTACATGTAACAACAGCAGAAGGATATAAAATCATTAATTTACAAACCCTCACACAATGCATGCAGTATAATTCAAGTCTTGTCCATCCAAGGGTATGCTAAGTTCTTCCAAAACACACGCATTTTCACCAGAGCCTTATGATTTACAACTGAACTGAAAGAAATTGGCTCTTTTTGAGTTTTGGTTTTTTTTTTAAATCAAAATATGCATGTATCTTTGAAGTACTGAGCGTACGCCTGGATAAATGAGACTGTAATTATACTGTACGAGTTGTGTGAGAAATTTAAACAGATGTGTTGCTATAGTTTTGCTGTTGTAAAACATGGTCCCCAATTGATTATTATTATTATTAGCAATACAAAACTTTTTTTTTTTTTTAATTCAAGGTAACACTGCATGACTAATTGATTTAGAAATGGTGTCTTTAAACAGCTAAGCAATAGTCACAGGTAGTTTATTGGCCAATAATGTTGTTAGCTTTGCTATTTTTCTGTAGACATATGTTTGCAATTATCTCTGTGGCGATATAAACATTTTAGCTTTGTGACAGAACACGGTAGGCAGAACACAAGCAGAGAGAAAAGAAAAAAGAAAGCCAACGGTCCTGACCGACGAGGTGCAAAGACATTCTTCAAAACTTCAGGAAGGAAATTAAACTTGACAGAGAAATTTAATATACCAGTCCGTCAGTGCTGTTGCTGTTTTCAAACGCACAGTTTCATGCATAAATGCACACAGAATATCTCTTAATGGAGACACACAGCAGCAGCGGACTGCAGCTCTGCAGCTCTGCTCTCTGCTATGATAAAGTTTAAGAGAATGTAATTAATATTTTCCTCATTAATGGTGTATTATTTCCCCCACCCACAACCTATCCACTATTTATCCGATTGTTGCTACAAAGATGATTGTGACATTAGTAAAATTAGTGAAGAAAAACATAAAGCAATCCCTCTTTCTCTTGTTTGCTCACTTGTTTATTGAGTAGACTGCATGTGTGTTACATGGAAACCTGGCTGTGGTGGGCAGATGGTTCTTGTATATATGAAATAGAGTCCTTGCGGTCCCACTGCACAGTTTGAGCATGTTTTTGTACTGGACATTTGTACTTGATAAACTGGAGGTAAAACCTTTTGTTTATACCGCAACAAACTGTGAATGTGTTTTCATTCCAAGTTGTCACATATTGCTGCTTTGTCAGTGGACTTCCACGTCAACGTTTCACACTCTAGGTATCCTTTTGCATCTGCTGTTGACATTGCAGGATACTGCTACCAACAAGAGGATGTCAGCAATGCACATAGTTAGGATTAAGCAAAAATGTCACATGGCAACCAAAATTGGGACATCAATAAAAGCATCTGATTAGAATTAGGCAACAAAGCCAAGGGTAATTAAATTCAGGAAAAACATTATGGTGTGGCTCTACATTAAAATAGGAAGTGAATGCCATGCTCCCGGGTGAAAGTCTGGGGCTTGTTTGACCCATCCACCATTCCTCCCACCTGCTTTATAAGGACCCTTGTGCTCCTTATATTGCATAGTTCTGGCAGTGTTTCAATCTGACGCTGTCCAGTGGCATACCATACATCGAGCTTTTAATGCCTGTTATTACCAGCACTAAGTGCTTCAGTCTGCACTGTTTTCTCACTCTGAAAACAGCCTTATCAAGTCTATCTCCTACTAACACCATGTACTTAGGAGATACTCTCTCATATGTAGTAATATAGATGTTTTGGTCAACATTGCTGGCATTTTCTTTTCACCTAGTCTTTTAAGGTTTCTGTAACATTCTATAAACAATCCCATAATGCAATGCATCATATTTGTACAGAAACGAAAATAACCTGTTAGTGATGAGGTAAAATGACAATGATTCAATTTACTGCACAAGAGTCCAAAAATTAATGTAAAAAGGTAAAAAAAAAAAAAAATAGAAAAGACGGAAGCAAAAGGTCAAAACTGTTCCACAGTCCTGAACAAGAAATGATCCACTGCTGGTCCTCTGGTGTCTTGCAGGTGTTGCATCAGTGGCTTCTAATGAGTCAGACCTGTGCAGCTGAGTGACAACAGTGCTGACCCTGAAATCTCTTCCTACAAAGGGCCTCATTTGCCACAATGGATGACTCATTATAACACAATTATTTAAAGTTAAATCTACCAAAGTGTCAAAAGAAAACACTTATTGTGAAGAATGAGATGCAGGTTTTAATGACACAGCAACTTTTTTTTTTTTGGAAGTCATCAAGTGCTGGAATTATTCACATTTTGAAATTATTCATTGCTGCCTTTCACATTTTGTCCCCCACATTTAGTCCGATGTTATAATGATTGTCAGTTTTACTGCAAAATAGAGACATAACATAACACCTGTTCTGCAGCTGTTGTTGCCCACAGTTTCTAACCTCCTCCACCTTCCTGGCCTTCTGTTTTTGGAGCTCATGTGGTGGATTTTTAAAGGACGTCCTGTCATTCTGTCATGCTACTTGAAACTGACTTGTGAAGACAGAAGCAATGAAAATGAACAGGTAACTCAATAGATTGTCATGCTCTGGATCACAATTCATTTGCAAAAAGAATAATGATGCTCAGTGGTTTACTTTTAGGGTTTGTTTGTGGGTGCATTAAAGCATCTGAAAGTGATTAGTGGCTCACAGCAACAATAAGTGAACTGTGCTGCACTGCAAAAAAAGAAAAGTTGGGTCAACTCAAAATTTCAAGGCAACAAACTTCGATAAAATTTTAAGTTGGACAATTAAACTAAATATTTTAAGTTTTGCTTCTGAGTTTGCTCAACTCTGAATTTTGATTTTTATCAACTCAACAGTAAGTTCTGCTAACTTATAATTTTACATTGTAATAACTTTTAATCTTTAGTTCAGCTAACTTTCCCCTAAGTTGGACTCACTTATAATTTTACATTGTAATAACTTTTAATTGTTATTTGTGCTGACTCTCTCCTAAATTCTAACTTAATATTTTACATTGTAATAACACTTCATCCTTACTTCTACTAACTGTCCTGTAAATTGCACTAACTTATAATTTTACATTGTAATGACTCTACTGTAAGTTCTTACACAGAATGCACTTTAATTGGGATAAGTTAGTATATAGAAGAATAATTCAAGAGGAATTTAAACTTGCACACTGCAATAGTTTATAATGTAGCTCAAATGTGTAATTTAGAACCAATAATGTATAATCAAATGTATAAATAATTACAGATGCAACATATACATTCAGAACATTTGTTTTATTTAAACTGTACCAGCATCAAATCCCTTCAAACAGGGCCAAGTACATGCAAACTAATGAGACCCAATTGTCCCAGTAGTAGCTGTTTACTTGTGCTACATTGTCTACTTTTAAACTTTGAGATTGAATAAAAGATCAAACACGAGTCATGTATACAAGACCATACAGAATCAGTATGATACACAACTATGAATCTAATAAATCTGTTAACAAGGTTACCGAGCACCATAACTTCTGGTCTCAAAATATCATGCATAAGTCATTTATACAAGACCATACAGAACCCGTATGATACACAAGTATGAATCTAAATCTAAGTGCAATAACTTCTGGTCTCAAAATATCAAGTGCAAGTCATGTATACAAGACCATACAGAACCTGTATGATACACAACTATGAATCTAAAGCATAAAACATGGTGTTGGCTGGACAGCAGGGAACTTTTAGAGGTCAACAACTCCAGATCCAGAACTTGTGGATTCACTGAAGGAGTTTGTTTTTGAGAGATCTGACCCTTGCAGAGAGGTCTGTACCAAGCTCCATGAAAACCTTCTGAACAGTTTCAAATGTGTACCTGAGATCCTTTGGGTACTTGAGGTTTAAAGCATAGATCAGTCCAAAGAGGTAAGCAAAAGCAGTTGGCAGGTCAGGGAGATCTTGAAGGACAATCTCTTCTTCCACAACAACAGCAACACTCACGACACTTTGAGGCGCTCTGCTGTCATCATCCTCCAGCACAGTGAGGATACCCACAGTGAGGCCCTTCGTCTGCTCCACTTCTGGGTCAGTGTCCTGGTGTTAACAGACAGGAAAAGACCAACACATGGATTGCAAGGCATTAGTCATCAAAATACTGTGAATCAGAATAAGCTCCAACTCTAAAATATCTCCACATTATTAAATTGAACAAATTGTTTATTGAATAGGATTTGCCCAGACAAGCTAATGTTACTGGCTTAACTGCTGCAGCCCTGCTAGCATCAGTTAGCAGCTAACTGCTAATGACTGAAAAGCCTTGTGTTTAAATGTTGAAAATGTGTAGGTCACTTTCTCCATTATGACACAACTCAAAATAAAATTCCTGTATGATTTAACGTTAAAATAAATTAAATTAAAGATTGTTTAAAACTTACCTGTGCAGACTTCAGCCCGAGGCAGCAGCACTCCAGCTCCTTGCAGCAGCACACAGCCATGAGACTTGAAGTGAAAAATGCCAACTCGGAAAGTTGGCTTTCCCGCATTTCACAACAAAGAAAAAAGAGTTGGCAGAACTGTTGTCTCTTGTATTGAACCACAACGTAAAGATTTAAGTATTAGCAACTCACCAAATTATTTTGGAGCATACAACTGTCTTGCTTTGTTGTGCTAACTTAGATTATTGTCTTAAATATCAATAATTTCTATTTTTAAGTTTTACCAACATAAATTACTGTTTTAGGCCAAAAAACACAAGTTGGCTTTTTTGCAGTGTGCATGATATGAAAATAATTTTAAAAAGATAATAAATAATTAAAATGTGTATGTGCAGCAAACAGTTTATTATAGTTATGGTTCTCTTGTCTCTCTTCTTAGTTTAGTTATTCATTTTTAAAGGTATAAGCAAGAAGGCTAAAAAAAGGTTTATGTGAATATATTATTATTATCATTATTATTGTTGTTGTTGTTCTTAAAGCTGCAAGCAGCATTTATTGGGGTCCAAGTAGATTGCCAGCACTAAAATGCTTGTTTCTTTTGTAACTGACAGTAAAGGACTGTACTGTCAGTTACTGTCTGCTTGGCAGTGCAGTTAATAGCAGTTTGCGTGCATTTCATCCTTTGCGCGTGCTTTGTGGATTGCACATTTTTTTTTCTTTTTTTCTCATTTGCATAGGTTAAGTGGTTGCAAAAGCAGTGCAATCCTTTTGAGGATATGACCCTGTGTCAACCCCTGTTATAGTCTGGTGACCTGTCCAGGGTGTACCTGGCTCTCGCCCAGTGTTAGCTGGGATTAGCCCAGCAAATGCAGTGGTTATTGTTATATTGCTATATTTTGCAAGTAAAATCTAATTTGGCAAAGTAACCAGTAACATGCCTCTGTCTGAAGTAAAAGTACACTGTAATTCAGTTGCATATTGTTAAAATGCTTTTCGTACATTATGTTTGAATACCATAAATCAGAATAACAACTTAATTCAATATCTTTCATATTTAAACACTATAATAACTCTATAGCTGCCTGAGCCCAGCTGTATTGCTGAAAACCCAAAGAAGCAAATTGCAGTAATTGAACAAAATTGCAAGGTCAAGTGGAACTGGCTGAAACTGTATTAATTGTTGCGATTGCAACATTGCAAAATCCTGGAGAAAATGATGGAGTTGCTTTTCAAGGGACTGATTTGTATTTTTGTTTAATCTTAGAATTTCCAGCCCAGCTTCTACAATAAGGTTAAAGTCCACTTTCCCAAAACAAAATTGTGACATTCAGACTGAAAAGTACCAAAAATGGGCCACAGAGATTCAAACTGCAATTTTTATCCCACAGCCATCAAAGCATAAAATCATGCATTGTTTTATTTTTGGGGGCCATTATGGGCTTTTGCCTTGGAATTTGTAACTTTTAATATCTTTCACCTGATGATGTTTTTTTTTTTTTTCCCATTTGGCATATGGAGAAAATACATGCTATTTCCACAAGGTGCGCTGTCACAATCAATGTTGCGACAAATCATTGACATATCCCAGACTGTGATGATAAAAAAAAAAATCTACTTTGCACGTAGTGTGTAAATATAAAAAAGGTTAATGTAACAGATGTATATATATGTATATATGTTAGCACTGTTGCCTCACAGCAAGAGGGTCCCTGGTTCGAAACCCGGTTGGAGCGGGGTTCAGTCCGTGGGCAGGGGCCCTTGTGTGCGGAGTTTGCATGTTCTCCCTGTGTCTGCGTGGGTTCTCTTCGGGGTCTCCGGCGCCCTCCCACATTCCAAAGACATGCAGGTCAGGTTGACTGGTGACTCTAAATTGCCCTTAGGTGTGACTGTGAGCATGTATGGTTGTCTGTCTATATGTGTCGGCCCTGCGATAGTCTGGCGACCTGTCCAGGGTGTACCCGATGACAGCTGGGATTGGCTCCAACCCCCCCACGACCCTTACGAGGACAAGCGGTTACAGAAAATGACTGACTGACTGATATATGACAAAAACCTGGCATTTTAAAGCTTGAGTTTGAAAAGCGCATTTTGTGTGCCGAGCAGTATAAGATGCGTCATATTAAAACAGGCCCTAAGGGTTAATGTAACAGGATCACTGTTACAAATTCTACTTTTGTTTCCATTCTGGGCATGCATTCCTGGACCTATATTTCTGCAGGTCACCTTTACAGTGAAGTACATCCAAAAGCATCTAGTCTGTAAAACCCAGCAGCAAATGGAAACACACAGCAGAAAAAGAACCAAAGCCTTAATGGCAAGCTCCATGTCACAGGTTGCTCAGTTCTCGCAGTGAAGGCGTATGTGCAGCGTATGTGCTGTCACGTCTCTGGGTTTGAATGCATATAGACATTTATCTCTCTATCTTATATATGCATGTGTGTGTGTTTGCATGTGTGTTTGTGGTGCTCAGTGAGGAATCAAAGTGTAAGGACCAGGAGTGAGAGCAGCCTTGTTTGTCTGATTAGGCCCCTCCAGGGAATACAGAGGAGCTGCTGAGAGGGAGGACTCTCTCTGCTCTGGGTGTTAAAACACAACTACACACACATGCACATGCACACACACACACTAACACATATATACACAAAACACAGAGCTGAAATATTCAGATGTAGACACAACTGCAGACACGCTCACACGCTCAATTAAATATGAATGTCTATGATGTAATTTCTTCTTCATTGTGCCATGGTAGCATGGTCTCTGGGCGCTCTAATGTTAATTGCCACTGAGGCTTGTTGTTGTTTGTTGTTTCTGACAAGTTTGGGTGGTTGAGCTGCGTCAACAATGTTGTAAACACAGGGTCAGCTCACAGGGCATGCACAGCCTGGAGTCTTTGAGCAGCATGTTCTCATGGAAATGGTAATGAGGTAGACTGTACAGTGCAGTGAAGTTTCTTTGAGGTACAGTTTATACATGCAGGATATGACCAATAAATAAGATGCTAATTTGAATATAGTGCCATATATTACATTTACACCACAAGAGAAAATCAACATTGAAAATTCATGAAAAAAATCTATCTTCTATTACACACCCAAAGGATGCTTATCTAGAACAATACTTTTTAGTATTATCTAAGGATACTTATACATCTTATGAAATTTTAGTTGCACTGTATTTGAAAAGAAATTCTGTTTTGTTTGTTTTTTCTTTTAAATCCTTTGCATATTTTCTCAAATTGGTAAAATTTTTTTAAAACTTGGAATTGATGATGAGCTGTGTAACTTTTGGTTGTCATAGGTCAAAGATCAAGGTCACTGATTCTTTATAACAGGGGGGGGGGTGGGGGGGGGTGGGGGGGGGGTGAAAATGTTTTAACGGTATTCAGCAAGGTCTTGCACTGTATGGAATCACAGGCATAAGATGCTATGATTTTATTCCAGTGCTACCACACAGAGTTTAACTTACAGAAATCTACAACTGCACCAACCAATTCTAACAACACACCAGCCAGCAAGATATGTCCTAATTATTTATACAATATGACAGGTTTAAAATGCATGCATATCTGGAGCAGTGACCCCTGCCGACACACAGAGTTATCTTTGTGATGTATCTACTGCGACTACTGTATGGGGAGGCAATAAGCGGCACAGTTTTAAAAAGTAAGAAAGGGATTTATTTGTATGTGGTGAGTAAGTCGATGATAAATTGGTGAAACAGATGCTTTCCTTTGAAGGTAAATGAATAAAAACCAGGGGTAATGTGTAAGTAGGTCGAAGTGGGATAGGACTAAGCTTCATGCACAAATAAAAAGGGAAAAACAGATAATTATAAATATAAAAAGATGTGTTCCATTATGCAAAAAAGACACATATTTGGAGATGCTTTTTATAAAATCTGGGCATAATTTTAGTTAAAAACATTTAAAAAATGAACTCACTCAACCTAACCCAGGACTTGGGAGAACGTCCTGCACTGCCTGGATCAGAAATTTGAGTCTAGCTGGTTCTGACTTCTAAAGCTCTGTCTACATCTTAATTGACTTCTCAAATTTAAAGGCACTATGTGTAAGATCTGGGCATAATTCTAGTTTAACACATTTTTAAAAAATGAATTAATGCTATCAACAAAGTGTGAAGAAGTAAGATCTTTGACTTATGTCCAAGATGCCTTTGTATTGTACTGCAGACATATCCACTGCTAAGCAGCCAGGGACGTGCTGTCCCTTTTGTCCTGGCCTGAGAGGCGACAGTGAGTGCAGGGGGATGCACGGAACGGATCAAAAAATCCACAGCGTATGCAACATATCACTAACAAAGCTATCAACTAACCTAAACAACACTATCTTCACAAACAGAGTAATATTTATGTAGATTTTTTACTCAAATGCATCTAAAAAAAGGAAACAAGGGATTTTTTTGTGACTTTAGTAGAAAATAAAGACAAATAATACAGGTAGCATTAAATATTAGACATAAATGTATTTTCATAGTGACACCGGAGGTGAGAGATCCAATTAATAGTTTCTGGTTCCAACGTGGGAAGTGCTGGAACATGTTCCGGCAGCTTCCGGCTCAAATTAAGCCCTGACCGAAACATATTTAGTTCAGCTAATGACAACACAAACTCTGGACTTGCAGTTCGCCATAAAGGTTTTAAATGGCATAATGTGCCTCTTTTCTTGTTACTGTGGTGTTGCTGAAACTGAGCTCCGTAAGCTATAAAGTAAACTTTACAAAAACGCCACATGTGAAGATCAGAAGACAGCAGTCTGATTTTGACCGGCTGTATTGTTGCTCTGCTGTCAGTTATGAGTTGCCTTTATTTATAACTGATGACTGTAATTACAAATAGCTCATTCAGTTGGACCCGTTGGGTGGACTGGGTGGGTACTGTGTTGTATTCTGCAGTATGAGAAGTGTATGGGTGATAGCCACTGCATTCATTGAGCATAAAAAATGCAAATAGTGATGACTAAGGTGGTATGCAGTTTCAATTACAGGCATACTCTCTTTTAATTTGAGCTGCTGTAAGGAATATATTTAAAACATGATGAAGGACAAAAGTTCAGGCGTGCCGTCTCGCCCTGACCCATCGCACTGCTTCAGCAATCAATTCAGCTGTAATTACCAACAATGGCAACCGTCAGAGATCTGTATCTTATCTGAATGGGCGATTTAATAATAGGGTTTATCAGAGGAAATGACTGCTGAGATCTTTACCACATCAAGGATACACAAGGATATTTAAGGTCAGAGTTCCACAGAAATAGTAGATTATTGGATGAAGTTCTGTTAGATGGAAAGAATGATGTTGGGCAAGGTTTTTACAGCCAGGTGAAATATTTGTGTAACAAAATAAGCTAAATAACCAAACTGAATGAACCTGACTTAAACATGACTTGATGTGTTTATATGCATAAAAATGTAAGGACTAAGGACCATAGGGGACTGCTGAGTATATAGTAAGAAACACTCAGACACCCTATGGAAAAAAACTCCAAGAAATTTTTTTCAAGCTAATCTTAATGCTTTTTTAATGCATTCTGGCACCTTATTTTAATTCCAAGTACATTACTTAATCATTGAAAAATTGAAACGTGTACCTCATAAAGTGTTGTTTAGTCTTCTTTCCAGATGACTCATGAATTGTAGTGTTAAAGATATTAGTATAGTTTTAGTTTTTAGTAATTTGCATCAAGATTGTGTAGAAGGAGAGAACTTCATAACTATACTATGTATCTTGACTGAAGTTGGGACACACATGTGTATTTATGTTAAAAGTGATGGAATGTAGCTATTTAACCAAATACTGCACTTAAGTACAGTTTGAGGTTCTTGTACTTAACATGCATATTTACATTTACTTGTCCTTAATATTTCTACTCCACTACATCTCAGGTTTAAATATGTACTTTTTGGTCCACTACATTTATCTGACAGAATTATTTACTTTTTCAGCAAAAAATCTACAAATACATTTTATTATTGTATATGAAGCCACCCCGCAGTATATTATGTAGTTAAGATAAGCTTTACCTTTACCAGCTGCAACATTAAAGTGATGAATGCACTCCAGCAGTAATTCCAATCCAGAATCTCTCTCTCTCTCCCTATCTGTCTGTACAAATAGACAGACAGACAGATGGATAGATAGACAGTTTACTTTATTAATTCCTGAAGGAAGATTAAATCGTCATAGTATCTCAGTGCATTAAAATATGATGACAACAATTAAATTTTAACAACTGAATGAAAAACAAAACAAACAAAAAAAAAAGAAAAACAATAATATAAGATTTTAAAAATAAACAACAAATAAAGATAGGATGAATTCAGTCCACAAGTAGTTCAGTGTCAATGGATCTGACAGAGGCAGATGAGTTACAGATTCTAAATGCAACAAGCAGCAATGATAAAGGACCTTTTTTGGCCTAGTCAGCATGGTTTGTAGTGGCTAAGATGCATTAACTAGGATCACCAGCAATTTGCCAGCATCCTCTCTTCCACTACCTCCTCCAGTGTGGCCAACTTCAATCTGATGGCAGACCCAGCCTTTCTAATCACTTTATTAAATTTGTTGCCGTCTTGGGCTTTGACCACTTCCCCCAGCACACCACCCTACCCTAATACTAAAGATCTGGAGCATTTTCCTACAGGCATTGAAGGACCTGAGCCTTCTCAAGAATATCTATAGATGGCCTTCACATTGGTGGACCACTCCAGCTTCTGGTCTAGTTGGAGGCCCAGGTACTTCTATGAGCTGATGATCTCCATGTCACTGTCATTAATAAATACTGGTGAGGGTGGGGCCTTGTTCTTTCCAAAGCCCACAACAATTTCTCCTGTCTGGCCCATATTCAGCTGCAGGTGGTTTTTTCCATACCACTTCACAAAACGGTCCACCAGACTCCTGGACTCCTCCACACACCCCACAATAGCGGTGCTAAAACTTTTTGCAGATGACAAGATCCAAAATTGTATTTAAAATCTGATGTGTACATGGTACATA
This sequence comes from Plectropomus leopardus, assembly GCF_008729295.1. Classification (NCBI taxonomy): domain Eukaryota; kingdom Metazoa; phylum Chordata; class Actinopteri; order Perciformes; family Serranidae; genus Plectropomus; species Plectropomus leopardus. The sequence goes on from NC_056466.1 coordinate 35,920,342, forward strand.
AAAAAATTAGATATCACAGTTCCCTGGGGGCTCTGATGTTGCTCACCAGATGTTGGGGAAGCACAGCTCGATAGCTTCACAAACTGCAGCCTGCCTTTTAGATAGTCCCTGATCCATGAGACCATGTCTGCATCCACCATGATCTGTCTACTGTTGGATCTGTCCAGTAGCCCCACTGCAGCACATATATTATTATGTCATCCACACACATATGGGGCTGATTTGCAAATTGCAGTGGATCTAATGGTGAGCTCAGCAGTGGTCTGAGGTGTGCAAGGAACAGTTTTTCCATTACCTTCATCATGTGGGAGTGCAAATCTTGGCTTTCAGAATATGAAGCTCTTATATCCAAATTCAGATGATAAATACAATCCTAAAACTTATAAAGGCTCCACTTTAGTCCCACTCAGTTTTTGTCTGATTTTATATCTATGAAGCAGCCAGAAAGTCTAAATATGTGTCTACTCCTCCATTATGAATATTACATACTTTAATCTGTAGGGATTTACTGAATGAAAAGAAGGCTTTTAATCCAAACTGCGAATAATGTCCTTTGAGGTCCACTGCCATGTAACTGTGAGGTCATATGGATCACGTACTACTGCCATAAACAGTACTTTCACATCTTCCTTTTTATTGTTGGGTATGCTTGTTTTTGTTTTTGTTTTTGGGCTAGAAAATTAAAGCTTGTCTTCTTTTTGGATCTGTGGTGCATTTTGTGGTCTTTTTTGTCTTAGAGTTGCCACAACAAGAGAAAGAGGACACAGATTAACAGATAATTACTGTAGAAATATAAAAATATACTTAACTCTGTAACACACTAGTATCATACAGCAAAAAGTATACATATAATATATATATATATCCAGCAGAAACTTTTGGGAACTATGTTGACCTTGTTTGCTGCTTTTTGTTATTGATTATGATTTTGATCATGATCATGAGTGTAAGGAAGTGAACCTACTTCTCAAAATGTCAAACTGTTCATTGAAGGCATACATAAACGTAATAAACCACAAAAGTAATCCAAATCTGCAGCTTTTAATGTAATCATCCCACAAATGTAAAAACATTCCCACAAAAATACCAGCAGTTGCCCACCACAAACGTAATACAAACTTTCCTGAAAATGTCCAGAAAATACAACTATATGACGTACAGAAAAGACATTAATATGATGTACAGAAAAGATATCTATACTATCACGTGGTATCACTGTCTTTTCTGAACATAGTATAGATGTCTTTTCTGAACATAGTATAGATGTCTTTTCTGGACATCATATGGATGTCTTTTCTGGACATTTACAGGAAATTTTGTATTTGTGTAGTAGGAAACTGTTATTACTTTTGTGGGGAATTCATTATGTTTGTGGGATTTTTACATTAAAAGCTGCAGATTTGTATTACTTTGGTGGTTTAGTACGTTTGTGGGTGTTACATGGCATCCTGTAAAATTAATCACAAAGTCTTCTCAATATAAGGCCAGATATGTTTACTATATAGACCTACGCTTTGCTTTCTATCCACTGTGGTCCCAGTGACCTGGACTTCACAAAGTGGAGCGCCCGTGTGTGTTTTTTGCAAGGATTTCTTTTAAGATCTTTTGCCTCTTATCAACAAATCGCATGTTGGAATATAAAACAACAATTTTTTGACAAAGGTGACCAGACTTGTCACAATGAAGGAACATGTTACCTATTGCAGCAGTAGGGCTCAGTGACATGTTGTTAATTTCTGGACAGCAATATTATATATCAGAGTTTGGATATGCACACAATACTGTTAAGTAGATCAGTTAATTGTCGGTTTGGATCCAAACATAAGAGTTATTCGATAGAAGAAATATACAGTATCTCACAAAAGTGAGTACACCCCTCACATTTTTGTAAATATTTTACTATATATTTTCATGGGACAACACTGAAGAAATGACACTTTGCTACAATGTGAAGTAGTCAGTCTACAGCTTGTACAACAGTGAAAATTTACTGTACCGTCTAACTCAGCACACAGCCATTAATGTCTGAACCGCTGGCAACAAAAGTGAGTACACCCCTCAGTGAAAATGTCCAAATTGTGCCCAAATTGTCAATATTTTGTGTGGCCACCATTATTTTCCTGCACTGCCTTAATCCTCTTGGGCATGGAGTTCACCAGAGCTTTACAGGTTGCCACTCCCCTAAGATGACATCACGGAGCTGGTGGATGTTATAGACTTTGCGTTCCTACCCTTTCCCATTGAGGACGCCCCACAGATGCTCAGTAGGGTTTAGGTCTGGAGACATGCTTGGCCAGTCCATCCTCTTTACCCTCAGCTTCTTCAGCAAGGCAGTGGTCGTCTTGGAGGTGTGTTTGCGGTCGTTATCATGTTGGAATACTGCCCTGCGGCCCAGTTTCTGAAGGGAGGAGATCATGCTCTGCTTCAGCATGTCACAGTACATGCTGGCATTCATGGTTCCCTCAATAAACTGTGGCTCCCCAGTGCCGGCAGCACTCATGCAGCCCCAGACCATGACACTCCCACCACTATGCTTGACTGTAGGCAAGACACATTTGTCTTTGTACTCCTCACCTGGTTGCCGCCACACATGCTTG